>NC_141045.1:35810000-35980000 GCF_052040795.2 Danio rerio
GGAGAGATTTTTAACTCATTTACCAAGTGGACAAAGCTCCTAGTGTCTCTGTGGTATTGAATAGAGATCTTTCTAGACCCTTGCTGAAGATGCTGGATGCTTCTGAATATGTGCCAGCAGGACTTACGGTGCTCCTCTTTGGTGTCCAGCGATCCGAGCCGTTGCTTGGTAACACAGGTGCATCTCTGTGTTCCTGGGAAAGACACGAATATTACATCCTAATTGATCATGGTTTACTACAGTAACCACTGCCCTTTGACATGGAGTCCTCAGGAAGCAGATTTCACAGTTGAACGCCAGAGGAATTCTGGGTACATTTTGTTCAATTGAGTAATATTTTTTTAATGAATGAATTGTTTAAAAAATGGCTCTTAAAAATATAAAAAAAGAGATGGTATTTGAAAAAATACTATAGTAATTTAGAAAATGCTGTAGTGTTTTTGGACCATACTAAATTAAAGTACTTGAATCTGTCGTGGTTATTCTGTAGTTGCTATGGTAACTCAACTACTGTAGTAATATAAACAAATGACCCAATACTTTAGTTTTCTACAACTATAGGGTATATTATACTATACGATACACCACAGTTTACCATAGTAAGAACTATATAGTCAAACTGGAAAATGACCAGCTAAATCCAGCTTGACAAGCCTGGTTTAAGCTGGACACAGCTGGTTTTAGCTGGGCTCCCAGCCTGGCTAGGCTGGTCAAGCTGCTTTTAGCTGGTCATCTCCCAGCCTGACCAGCTAAGACCAGGCTGGAAATGGCTGGAAACCAGCCTGGAAATGGCCAAAACCCCTCTAAAACCAGCCTGGTCGACCAGCTAAAACCAGCCAACCAGCCTAGGCTGGTTTAAGCTGTTTTTTCAGCAGGGTGGTATTTATTACAGTTGATCAGTTCACTATAATTATTATGACAGTAATAATAATAATAATAATTCCTTACATTTATATAGCGCTGTTCTGGTCACTTAAATCACATAGGGGGGAATCTTCTCATCCACCACCAATGTGCAGCATCCACCTGGATGACGCGACGGCAGCCATTTTGCGCCAGACCGCACACCACACACCAGCTGATAGGTGGAGAGGACCTGAATGGGACCTGTTTAGCTTCAGTATGTTGGTGCATTCATTAACAAATAATTGTAAACATTGTAACATGTACAGTATAATGCTATTATAGTTAGGTTCAAAAACACTATAGTGTTTACTATACACTCACCGGCCATTTTATTAGGTACACCTTACTACTAGCAGGTTGGACCACCTTTTGCATTCAGAACTGCCTTAATCCTTCATGGCATAAATACAACGCGGTACTGTAAATATTCCTCAGATTTTTGTCCATATTGACATGATAGCATCACGCAGTTGCTGCAGATCTGTCAGCTGCACATCCATGATGCGAATCTACCAAAAGTGCTCTATTGGATTGAGGTGAGGTTGCCATTTGAGTACAGTGAGCTCAATGTACTGTTTAGAAACCAGTCTGAGATGATTCACACTTTATTGCATGGTGTGTTATCATGCTGGAAGTAGCCATCAGAATATGGGGACACTATGGTCATAAAGGGATGGACATGGTCAGCAACAATACTCAGGTAGGCTGTGGCGTTGACACGATGCTCAATTGGTACTAATCCGTCCCCAAAGTGTGCCAAGAAAATATCCCCCACACCATTACACCACCACCAGCCTGAACCATTGATTCAAGGCAGGATGTATCTATGCTTTCATGTTGTTGATGCAAAATTCTGACCCGACCATCCAAATGTCGCAGCAGAAATGGAGACTCATCAGAGCAGGCAACGTTTCTCCAATATTCTGTTGTCCAATTTTGTTGAGCCTGTGTGAATTGTAGCCTCAGTTTCCTGTTTTTAGCTGACAGGAGTGGCTCCTGTTGTGGTCTGCTGCTGCTGTAGCCCATCCGTCTCAAGATTGGATGTGTTGTGCATTCAGAGTTGTTCTTCTGCAGACCTTGGTTGTAACGAGTGCTTATTTGAGTTACTGTTGCCTTTCTATCAGCTGGAACCAGTCTGGCCATTCTCCTCTGACCTCTGTCATCCACAAGGCATTTGCGCCCACAGAACTGCCGCTCACTGGATATTTCCTCTTTTTCGAGCTATTCTCTGTAAACTAGGGATGGTTGTGCATGAAAATCCCAGTAGATCAGCAGTTTCTGAAATACTCAGACTGTCTGGCACCAACAACCGTGCCACCCCTGCTGAAAAATCCAGCTTAAACCAGCCTAGGCTGGTTGGCTGGTTTTAGCTGGTCGACCAGGCTGGTTTTAGAGGGGTTTTGGCCACTTCCAGGCTGGTTTCCAGCCATTTCCAGCCTGGTCTTAGCTGGTCAGGCTGGAAAATGACCAACCAATTCCAGCTAAAACCAGCTTGACCAGCCTGGTTTAAGCTGGATATAGCTGGTTTTGGCTGGTCTGCCAGCTTGGCTAGGCTGGTCAAGCTGGTTTTGGCTGGTCATCTCCCAGCCTGACCAGCTAAGACCAGGCTGGAAATGGCTGGAAACCAGCCTGGAAGTGGCCAAAACCCCTCTAAAACCAGCCTGGTCGACCAGCTAAAACCAGCCAACCAGCTTAGGCTGGTTTAAGCTGGATTTTTCAGCAGGGACGTTCAAAGTCACTTAAATCATCTTTCTTCCCCATTCTGATGCTCGGTCTGAACTACAGCAGATCACTATGTCTACATGCCTAAATGCATTAAGTTGCTGCCATGTGATTGGCTGATTAGAAATTTGCGTTGACGAGCAGTTGGACAGGTGTACCTAATAAAGTGGCCGGTAAGTGTACAGGATAAGGCTACTATTTCTATAGTCTTTTTTCATGTGGGTGTTTCTTGAGTGTTGCTGAGCACATTTCTGCTAAGCTTCTTGATGTGATGATTTAGTGTATGAACTGGCATGAGTTACATAACTTTATACTTGCTACGCTAGTCAGCTAGCTTCACCAGCTAAAGCAAACAAGTTGTAATCTCTCTGTGCCAGGCGCAGAGTTAGATAACTCTAAGTGCCCGAATAGGGAGCCAGGTATCAACTTATTTTTTCCTCAGAGATGACACAGGCGGCTGGAATGTTCTGCCTGGCTAGCAATGCTAATATAGTAAAGTTGTAATGTCTGGAACAGCACAAGAACAGCCAGAACTATCACATGTTGCTAAAGTCGTAGTTACAACCGAACAGAACGATCACCATTACGTCAATATAAGATTCTTGTTATCCCAGATAGCAAAGAGAACTAGGAAACGCGCAAGTCATCTGAGCTAATGCTAACAACAGGAAAATGTTAGTCTTATCTGACACAGGAGGAAAGCTTACTAGAATGTGTTCTGACGTGGACATCGAAGAGTTTTAAAGGCAAACACGTTGTCTGCGCTTTGATTTAATGCATAGCAACACTTCTGTTTTGTGTAAACAAAACGATTAGCTTGTCACTTGTTCACCTCATTAATAAATGGCCATATTGCGTGGATATGTGTTCATCATAAGCCAGCTATCAGTTATCCGTGAGAGCAATGTTTATCACTGTTGGTCACATCTGGCTATATTTGCACTCTATGAGAGTCAACATGGACTGCAATTGACAACTGGCAAATTCACTTCCTGTACTCTGTAATGGCCATGATGACATCATGCTGGTGGTAATCCAGCTCACTGGACACTTTATTCATATTGGACCCTCATTTGACTTCAGAACTGCCTATTCTTAGGCTCATTGGTGATTTCTGCCCAGTGCTACATATTTATTAAACCACAAATATGTACCCTAACCAAGGGGTTTTTAAACTTTTAGGACACACGCCCCCCCAAGTTTGTCCAATTTCATTCATTCATTCAGTGACAACTTGTGACACACTCTCTATATTGTTTACCATGGCACTTTGAATATTCAGTCTGAAATAACCTGTAAGTGTGACTTGAAAACAACATTAGCGCTGTTTATTTGACTGTGAGCAATGTCGTACTTTGATATTCATTGGCTGCTAATATGATTTCGCTACTTAGAGTTTGCAAATAATACTTTTATGAATTATATTATTAAGGGGAAAGTCTGAATGTGTAAAAATCAACTTTACCTCTATGTGTAAGTTCACATAACCTGCCGTACCAGTGCAGTTCACTGTTAAAATGCAGTTGTTCTGCTTGTTGATGATTACCCAGGCCTTGTGTAACGTTAGCTCCATCTTCTTTTCTTGTCTTTGGCTAGTCAGAACCTCGATTTTTAGCACTACATAGTGTTGAATCTGGAAATCATGTAACATTATTTCTTGCACATGACCACACAGAACAACATTGTTGGCAATCAAAGACTTGTAGGCCTTTAACTTCTCTCTTGTTAAAACGCTTGGAGCTTCAATGAGATTGTATATTTCACTGTCAGAAAAAAAAGGTACAGTGAGGGTACAATTTTGTCCCTAGAGGGAACAAAATATATAATTTAAATATCTTTAAAGGTCCCAAATTGGTCCTTAGGGTACAATTTTGTACCCAAATGGGCTAAAAAGGTACAAACGTCCAGATTTAGGTTTGAAAGGTACATTTTTGTACCTTTTATAGCACATTTTGGTACAAAATTGTACTGTGAAGGACCAATTTGGCACCTTTAGAGGTACAATTATATATTTTGTTTCCCCTATAGGAACAGAATTGTACTCTCAGCTCATGATAAGATCAAGACACCATATAACACTAATTTAAATGTATTAATACTAAACATTAATACTATACATAATTTAAAAATATAAAGTTAATAAATTGATGGTGTAAAATTTTTTATTAATTAATTTTTTTTCATGTATTCAAATTAAATTTTTCCTCGAAAAATATTTATAATTTACTGTATAATTGAATGTAATTTTAATCATTAAAAATGTAAATACTGGTCTTTGCTTACTGTTTAAGACCCTAAGAATGTAGAATAAGGACCATACAGAGTGACATCATCATCATTCAAGTGGAGATGTTGCTGTCTCTTTAAGAATTCGGCTTGTTGAGATGTTGGCAGTGTTTGTTACTGAGGCGGTCGAGTATGCTCATGCAGGCTGTTTATACAGAACTTTGCACGATTTGGGGCTGGATGCTTGGCCATTTTGTCTTATTCATTGGGAGGGTGCTAACGCAAATGGACCTGTCAGATGAACGCTGCTCACTTTAACGTTATTTTTGCCGAATTACTGTGCTTAAGACAGGGTGACAAGCTGTTATAATACGCTGAAAGCATTATGTAAATACTATATATAATATGTAACCAATATAACTTATTTCTAAGACAACAACAAACTTTGTACCACATTGGATGTAATTCCTTGCTGTAAATGCTAGCGTTCCCGTTTTTTTCTGCCACCTCGCTGCGCTCGCATTCTGAATGTTTACAAACATGGTAATTCATCTATAAGTTGAGTATTAGTCCTTTCAAATCCACTTGTTTCTAAAAGGGGGAAACAAAAGGAAGCTTCGCTATGACTTTACCATATCACAAGACTACAGCACAGAGCTCGAATAACTCCACGAAGGCAATCAAAGCAAATAAAGCAACTTCAAACACGAACCACCTTTTTAATTGGCAAGTCAAGCCAAGAGTCTGTCAAAATACAAACAGACGATAAGAAGCACATGCTTTGTATCACCTTCATTGTTTGAATCGCATGGAAGGAAGCCAAGAGAGATAAAGAACAAACAGCCAGAGCCTTTACCGTAAATGATTGTTTTTACAGTATTCAATGAAGGAAGTGTTGCCCTGAAAGTTTATTTAGGGAAAGCTATCGTTCATTAAACGTGCAAATAAAATGGCAATGCACCTTGTGACAAGACCAACACTTGCCAGCCTCTTTATGAGGTTATGGCTGTAGACGCAAATATCTACAGTAATTAGCTAACCACTTGGCAGCATCTCAAAGCATTTTAGCACGTGAAAAACAGGGATTGTGCTGCTATTCGGAGAAGAGAGTCAGTATTTACATACCATTGAAAAATGCTTAAAGGCCCATTTGGAGGCATCCCAGCCAATCATAGTCGCCTCCGGTCTCCTTCACTGCATATCGCGGTGCTTTATTAGGTGCTTCATGTTTTATTTTGATGCACGACTCTAAAATTTTTGCTGTTTCTGTGCAGTTTCTAAAGCCCCAAATCAGACGAGGAGGGAGTTGACGTCTCTCCAATGCAACTCATTGGCTGCTCAAATGCATTTGTTTCCAGGAGTTTCAGATGAAATAGACACCTATCAGTAATCACAGGAGATTCATGTAAAATTCCATTTATGTAATATATCCAACACAATCTCGCGGCAATTCGTAACTTTTTCATTTAGTGGTTCAAATTCGTATGAATTTGTACAATCTAATTCGTACAATTTACTACGACTTGCTCATCACCCAGTGATGGTTGGGTTTAGGGGTGGAGTTAGGTGCCATGCCTCCTTTTTAAAATCGTACAATTTCGTAAGACTGAACTCGAATTAACGAATTAACCACTAAACTGGCAAAACGTAAAATACTTACGTTTTATCGTGAGATCAGGCTGATATATCCCATATATATTATGACACAGCCAGTAGAGCGACCTTGGAATCATGAACAGGTGTTTGAAGTCAGAGTATTTATATATATATATATATATATATATATATATATATATATATATATATATATATATATATATATATATATATATGAGTTCAGTCGTACGAAATTGTATAATTTTTAAAAAGGAGGCATGGCACCTAACCCCACCCCTAAACCCAACTATTACTGGGTGATGTGCAAGTCGTAGTAAATTGTATGAATTAGATTTTACGAATATATATATACAGCTTAAATTTGATTGGCTGATAGCCGTGTGATATTCTGCAAATATCAGAACTCGTACAACCTCTTCACCCTTGTGTATTACTCCACCCACATACAGCTACAAGCTGAGGGCACTCTACAGTTTGACAAATATTGCTGCTGTTGGACAACATAATTTAGGTTTTTTAGGTGAGATTGTAGTTGTTTAGATTGCAACTGTGCAGTTTATTTATAAGGATAGTGCCTATTTTAAATTATTTATAATTTTGAAGCATCACTTTCAGTGCATCGGCTGCCATCAGCCTGTCTGAGCAGACCAAAGAAAGTGATGGTTGACGTACTGCCACAAGATGGCGACGGAGATTGCATAATAAGTCCTTAGGAGAGAGAGAAAAAAAACAGCATTTTCTTAGCATAAGTTGCAAACTAAAACTGAACATATTAGAGAACAGGTAGGTGACATTCTAAGTTGATCTCTCTCTTTTGTATTTTGGATTGCTGTATTTAAACCTCTGGTAAAACTGGTAGTGTTTGCTTTGCTTTGCCTTTTTCAGGGTTAATTATTGTGAAATTCCGATTGCAACAGAGAATTACTGGGAAATCTCTGTAGACTGATGTCATTTCATGTCGTTCAGCTTTATAATCTTAAAACGTGAGCAAAAATGACCTGTTTTGTTATCACTTTAGACATTACGCTAGAGAATCTTTCAAATACTTGCTTTAAAATGATGTTGGTGAAGTTGCAACGGTTTTTGCTGTTCTGACCATCAGCTGCAGATGTGAAGCAATGGTGGAAGAAAGTAGTTCTCCTTATAAATGCGTTTTTGGACGGTCCATGTTTGATTTTCTTTTTAAATACACGATTATGCTGTCAAACTGTTGTAAAAATGCAATATCACACGAGTAGCAGTGCGATATGGCTGTATATCAGCACTGGTGAGACATTTGTTATATATTTATATAACACATGTATCGTGTATATATAAATAAATATAAATATAATAAATGTAAACATATATACTGTAACCTAAGACTCTTTGTGTTTCATATCAGTAAACATTTATATTGTATCAGACACAGTCTGTCCGTGACCTCTCTTGCTGTTATTTTGAGAACATCTTTTTTTGTTTTAAATGATGCTTTTTTAACATTTCAGATTGACAGACAGGTACCTGAAGTTACAGTATATGTAATATTTATATGAATCCCCTGCGATTACTGACAGGTGTCTACATATGATTTCCTGGGAACAAATGCATTTAAGCAGCCATGCATTGGCAATCCCCCCTTCATCTGATTGGCTAGAGGAACAACTGTCAATCCCGGCTAGTGGACCAATGACGACGCTGAAGCCTGCCTGTGATTTAAATAAAACTCTTTTAAAAACCTTAAATGTGGGAACAAGAGCGAAGGGAAAAGACCGTAAACACACGAAACATTCAAATATGAGTGGAAAAGCAGATTTTGTCTAAATTTGCCCTTTGTCTAAGTACCCGTCCTAGTTTCTTATTCTAAGTGCAGTTTGCGTTGTTGTGTATTAAATTTGACATGCTATGTAAGTTTTTTGATTTTTACGCATTATTTTTCTATTCGGGTGGTTATAGGGCCGCAGTGGGTAGCACTGTCGCCTCACAGCAAAAAAATTGCTGGTTTGAGCCTTGGCTGGGTCAGTTGGCATTTCTGTGTGGAGTTTGCATGTTTTCTTCGGGTGCTCCAGACACAAGTCCAAACACATGTGCTCTAGGTGAATTGGGTAAGCTAAATCGTCCATAGTGTATGTGTGTGTGAATGAGAGTGTATGGGTGTTTCCCAGTGATGGCTTGCAGCTGGAAGGGCATCCACTGTGTAAAACATATGCTGGAAAAGTTGGTGGTTCATTCTACTGTGGTGACCCCTGATTAATAAATGGACTAAGCCGAAACGAAAATGAATGAATGCATAAATTTTTCTATCCGCCATGGCAATACTTTAGGCGGGAGTTTGATCTCATATACTTCAGATACAGTACGCTCATGACTGAGGTACTTTATACACTTCAGTCTAACATTTATCAACGTCTGCCTTTGATATGTGGGTCAAATGCCACTGAAAACATTCTCTGAGGATCACACAAGAGTTTTAGTCCACAACGATATTCATATTGCACAGCATACTGTAAATATTTGATGTGTACAATTCGAATATACTTTCACTTCAGTTGTGTAAACTGTGTCAAACATAGAACAAAAGCTTGAGTTGTTTGCACAGTTCGAGTAAGTAATCATTTTGCGCTCATGTGCTGGGAAACCCCTGCAATGCAATGGTTTTTCCCGATATTGCAGCCTGCAAAAACACCAAAGATCATCACGAGGTGCTGCATGTGTTAATATAATCAGTGTACACAGTGAAAACAAGCGGCTGAATTACATTCATGTATTTCCTGCTTCTGCTAAAGATCCATAAAATATGGCGTAGTGTACGTGCTCTAGCTTCTTGACTGATTTAAAAGCCTAAAAACACCCGACCTGCATAGCGAGTCTCAGCAGGCCTTGCTCGTCATCAAGGGAGAAGCAAGAGCTCACCGCTATTTAACATCAATTTATTTGCCTGTCATGTTAGCCTAGTCATGTGTTTGCGGTACATTTGGAGTTAATTGAAACGTTGGCCTTCTGTATATAGAGTCAGTGTGTCTCGGTTGTCGAGCGTAATCAGCAGGGCCGTGGTTATGAGCGCAGCTTCATCTTCCTGCGTCACAGCATGGGAAAATGAATGGGCTCAGTCATGCACAATGCCCGTCTGGGAGTGGCTTCGACATTGCAGACTGTGCCTGGCTCTCCATCTGGTCCTTGTACTCCCAATGACCATTTGCGTAGATGAATTTGTGATTTGTGGTTTCCTGAATGGTTGGTTGTGTGTTTTGGGTGGCTGACTGTGTTGTAATGCAGTTGCTAAGGTGTATTACAATTTTATGGCCCATATTTCTTTTTTTGTTTTTGGCCCATATAAATTATGTGTGGCTGGCGGGGTGTTGCTAGGCAGTTGCTAATGTGTTCTGAGTGACAATTGTTTTAGTTCCTACATTGTTGTTTAGTTTGTGGATTGTTGTGGGGTGTTGTTATGCAGTTGCTAAGGTGTTAACTTTTTTCAGTGCCTAGCTCTCCATCTGGTCCTTGTACTCCCAATATCCATTTGCATACATAAATTTGGGATTTGTGGTTTTCTGAATGGTTGGTTGTGTGTTTTGGGTGGCTGACTGTCTTGTAATGCAGTTGCTAAGGTGTATTACAATTTTATGGCTCATATATATATATATTTTTTTTTTGGCCCATATAAATTATGTGTGGCTGGCGGGGTGTTGCTAGGCAGTTGCTAATGTTTTCTGAGTGTAATTGTTTTAGTTCCTACATTGTTGTTGGGTTTGTGAATTGTTGCGGGGTGTTGTTATGCAGTTGCTAAAGTGTTAACTTTTTTCAGTGCCTAGCTCTCCATCTGGTCCTTGTACTCCCAATAACCATTTGCATACTTAAATTTGGGATTTGTGGTTTTCTGAATGGTTAGTTGTGTGTTTTGTGTGGTTGGCTTTGTTGTAATACAGTTGCTAAGGTGTATTACAATTTTAAGGTTCATATTTTTTTTTTTTTTGGCCCATATAAATTATGTGTGGCTGGCGGTGTGTTGCTAGGCAGTTGCTAATGTGTTCTGGGTGACAATTGTTTTAGTTCCTACATTGTTGTTTTGTTTTTGGATTGTTATGGGGTGTTGTTATGCAGTTGCTAAAGTTGTAACTTTTTTTTTCAGTGCCTGGCTCTCCATCTGGTCCTTGTACTCCCAATAACCATTTGTGTAGATGAACTTGGAATTTGTGTTTTTCTGAATGGTTGGTTGTGTGTTTTGGGCGGCTGACTGTGTTGTAATGCAGTTGCTAAGGTGTATTACCATTTTAAGGCCTATATATACAGTATATATATATATATATATATATATATATATATATATATATGTATATATATATAAATATATATATATATATATATATATATATATATATATATATATATATATATTGAATAAATAAATATATATATTTATTTATTCAAATAAATATTGATGCATGCTCAGGGTTCAAATGCGATATCAAGTGTATATATTTATGGTGCTAGACTACTGCCTCACTGAAAAAAAAAATAGCTTAAACCAGCCTAGGCCATTTCCATGCTGGTTTCCAGCCATTTTCAGCCCTTTAGCAACCACATGCCACTGCCTCAGCAACTATCAATAATGCCCTGGCTATCATTTAGCTGTGTGCTAATAACATTCTGATCCCCTTAGCAATACCTTGTCCCCATAGCAACACCATCTGAAACACCAGTAACTAAAATCATCAAACAAACCCCTAATGAAAAAAAAAAAAAACGGCTTAAACCAGCCTAGGCCATTTACATGCTGGTTTCCAGCCATTTTCAGCCTGGTCTTAGCTGGTCTGGCTGGGAGATGACCAGCTAAAACCAGCATGACCAGCTTAGCCAGGCTGGTCGCTCAGCCAAAACCAGCTATGTCCAGCTTAAACCAGGCTTGGTTTTAGCTGGTCATTTTCCAGCCTGACCAGCTAAGACCAGGCTGAAAATGGCTGGAAACCAGCAAGTAAATGGCCTAGGCTGGTTTAAGCTATTTTTAGGGGTTTGTTTGATGTTTTTTGTTATTGGTGTTTCACAGGGTGTTACTATGGGGACAGGGTATTGCTAAGGGGATCAGAATGTTATTAGCACACGGCTAATTAATAGCCAGTTCATTATTGATAGTTGCTGGGGCATTGGCATGTGGTTGCTTAAGTATTGGCTATAGAGTATAGGGCATTGGTATGTGGTTATTAGGGCATTAGCTATAGGGTATGGGCCATTAGTATGTGGTTGCTAAGTGGTTCAACGTCATGTTTCCACCAAAACTCCTCTCATTTGTCTCCACACTGAGCACTGAGCATATGTCATCATTCAGCTTGTCAATTACAGTTCAGGTTTATATAACACGTTGCACTCTGGTGAACCTTTCATATTAGATTTGTTTTGGAGGTCACAATGTTCTTCTGTCATGTTTATGGCTTGATGATATGCTGAACGATTCCCAAATCAGTTGCAATTGCCAGTCGTAGAGACGCTATATTGACGGGATAATTTGTCCTGCAGGTTATATACAGTTCTTCTTTCAAACTCATTGCTTTGTAACATTTAAATTGATAATTTTTGGTTTGCCAAAGAGCTTTGAATGTTTGCTCAAGTGTTGTTATGCAGCTCCTGATAAGATTATGTGCTCATATGCATTGCGCATTGATATTTGCTGGTGTTGATATGTGGCTGCTATTTGGTTCTATGTTACTATTTAATAAGGTGTTGTGAAAGAGGTTCTGTTTTGCTTGTTTTTCATCATTCAATTGATTTAATTAAACATTTCAAAGCCTCATTTAAAGAAACTCCAAATTTTTTGGAAAATAAGCTCATTTTACATCTTTCCTATGGTTAAAAAATTGAGTATAACCATTTTTTTAACCGTTCAACTGATCTCTGGGTCGGGCGGGAGCACTTTTAGCTTACCATTGCATAGATCATTGATTTAGATTAGATCATTAGCATCTCACTCCAAAAATGGTCAAAGAGTTTAGTTAATTTTCCAATTTAAAGCTTGACTCTTCTGTAATCCCTGCTGAAAAATCCAGTTTAAACCAGCCTAGGCTGGTTGGCTGGTTTTAGCTGGTTGACCAGCCTGGTTTTAGAGGGGTTTTGGCTACTTCCAGGCTGGTTTCCAGCTATTTCCAACCTGGTCTTAGCTGGTCAGGCTGGGAGATTACCAGCTAAAACCAGCTTGACCAGCCTAGCTAAGCTGGGAGTCCAGCCAAAACCAGCTATGTCCAGCTTTAACCAGGCTGGTCAAGCTGGTTTTAGCTGGATTTAGCTGGTCATTTTCCAGCCTGACCAGCTAAGACCAGACTGGAAATGGCTGGAAACTAGCCTGGAAATGGCCCAAACCCCTCTAAAACCAGGCTGGTCAACCAGCCTAGGCTGGTTTGAGCTGGATTTTTCAGCAGTGTGCTAAGATCGACAGAAAATGAAAGGATCTTGGAGCTGATTACAGTTGAACCACTGAAGACGCATGGAATGTTTTGACAATGTTTTTCATTCGTTTTCTGGACTTGAATCAGGACCCTTGCTGTCAATGGAGGATGAGAGAGCTCTCAAATTTCATCTAAAATATATTAAATTGTGTTCCGAAGATAAATGAAGATCTCAGAGGATTGCATTGATTAATAAATGAATAGTAATGTTCGTTCACTTTACACGTTACTGGGTACAACTTTCCAACTGCTCATTAACACAAATGTCTGATCCGCCAATCACATGGCAGCAACTCAATTCGTTTAGGCATGTAGACACGGTCAAGACGATCTGCTGCAGTTCAGACTAGGGTTGGGCCTATAGACGATGCCATCATCAATCGCTGATGGCCAATAAACAACATGATGCTGAGCCGGCATTGCCGATCTTTTGAATGCCGATTAAAATGGCATTTAGAACGAAAATGATCCACTTCCACACTGTGTCTCCTGAAAAAACACATCACGTGACCACACACACACAGCAATACTGCCATGCGCTCGTTGTCTGAGCTCCAGAAAGCAATGCACGTCAGACAGTTTATCAAGGATGTACCACTGGATCGCATCTCACTATAGTTATTTGATATTTGATTAATCTTGTCTCTTGAGTCTTTTGAATCTATCAGGTAACGTGTCACTGCGTCAGTACACTGCTTCAGTCTTTCACTTCCACACTTGTACTTAATAGTAATTAATAGTAATTTATAACTAATAGTAATTTTAGTGAAAACCTCAGATACTGTTGGTTGTGCGCCGTTTTTACCGACCAACCTCTCGCGTAAAAAGTGATTGACAGGTGGTTATTTGTGTGTTACTTATCTTTATTTATTTATAATTTGTTTATGGGTAAAACTAAGACCATGCAGCTCAGGTAGTTGAAACGGTGGGCTACAAATAAATAATTAGTTAAGAATTAATTAATTATTCATAAATAATTAATTCACCACTGCCAGTCCGCCTATGACGACGATGCCATCGTCCATCGTGATGTTTCACATCAGACATCGTACCATGCCAAGTTGGTCGACATCACCCAACACTAGTTCAGACCGAGGATCAGAATGGGGAAGAAAGATGATTTAAGTGACTTTGAACGTGGCATGGTTATTGGTGTCAGACGGGCTGGTCTGAGTATTTCAGAAACTGCTGATTTACTGGAATTTTCACGCACAACCATCTCTAGGGTTTACAGAGAATGGTCCGAAATAGAGAAAATATCCAGTGAGTGGCAGATCTGTGGGCACAAATGCCTTGTTGATGCCAGAGGTCAAAGGTGAATGGCCAGACTGGTTCCAGCTGATAGAAAGGCAATAGTAACTCAAATAAGCACTCGTTACAACTGAGGTCTGCAGAAGAGCAACTTTGAACGCACAACACATCCAACCTTGAGCCAGATGGGCTACAGCAGCAGAAGACCACACTAAGTGCCAATCCTGTCAGCTAAGAACAGGAAACTGAGGCTACAATTCACACAGGCTCAACAAAATTGGACAATAGAAGATTGGTGAAACGTTGCCTGCTGATGAGTCTCCATTTCTGCTTCGACATTCGGATGGTCGGGTCAGGATTTGGCATCAACAACATGAAAGCATGGCTCCATCCTGCCTTGTATCAACAGTTCAGGCTGGTGGTGGTGTAATGGTGTGGAGATATTTTCTTGGCACACTTTTGGGATGGATTAGTATCAATTGAGCATCGTGTCAACACCACAGCCTACCTGAGTATTGTTGCTGACCATGTCCATCCCTTTATGACCACAGTGTCCCCATATTCTGATGGCTACTTCCAGCATGATAACACACCATGCCATAAAGCGTGAATCATCTCAGACTGGTTTCTTAAACATGACAATGAGCTCACTGTACTCAAATGGCCTCCACAGTGACCAGGTCTCAATTCAATAGAGCACCTTTTGGATGTGGTGGAACGGGAGATTCGCATCATGGATGTGCAGCTAACAAATCTGCAGCAACTGTGTGATGCTATCATGTCAATATGGACCAAAATCTCTGAGAAATATTTCCTGTACCTGATTGGGGGTCCTAAAAGGGGGTCCAACTCGGTACTGGTAAGGTGTACCTAATAAAGTGGCCCGTACGTTTATATCTAGCTTTCAGTTAGTTTAAAACTAGTTATTTACCTTGTATTCAGCTTAAAGTGCAATATAACTAGGTTTATTAGGTCACTCTGGAAATCATTGTATAAGTAGACTATCTAGAAAAATATATTGGTTAAGGGGGGCTATTAATATTGAACAAATAATATTAAACAAATAAGACTTTCTCCAGAAGAAATAATATTGTAAGGAATACAGTGAAAAATTCCTTCCTCTTTTAAACATCATTTGGGAAATATCTGAAAATAAAAAAAAAGAAAAAAAATCACAGGAGCGCGAATAATTTAGAGGTCACAATGTTCTTCAATCATGTTTATGATTTTACAACTCATCAAATCAATTGACTTTCAGAAGCCAGTTTGAAGAATTAAGCCTGTTCGTCTATCTCTCCGCAATACTGACCTTATAAAATCTCCTCTTTTAAACGGCTGCTGTCATTATTTACTGCAGTTGTGGAAGACTCTATGACAACTGGACTAACTATGATCAGTCTTAAAGAGACAGTAGCTCTTAATTGACAACTGAAAGTCTTCTACAGCAGTGTTTCCCAACCCTGTTCCTGGAGGCACACCAACAATATTTTGAATGTCTCCCTTGTCTGACCCATTAACTTCGGGTTTAGGAGCCTCCTCTTATGTTCTGATGAGTTGATTCAGGTGAGTTTGAATAGGAAGAGGTTTAAAATGTGAACTGTTGGTGTGCCTTTAGGGACAAGGTTGGGAAACACCAACAAAATCTCAGGGCAATATGTAGCTTTTTGATTTAGTGGCTTATTTATATTAATTTATACGATATAATTCGAACAATTTAGTGCGATTTGCTCATCACCCAATGACGGTTGGGTTTAGGGGTAGGGTTGGGCGACACAATCTCGCGGCAATTCGTAACTTTTTGATTTAGTGGCTAATTCGTGTAAATTCGTACGATCTAATTCATACAATTTAGTACGACTTGCTCATCCCCCAATGACGGTTGGGTTTAGGGGTGGGGTTAGGTGCCACGCCTCTTTTTTTAAAATCGTACAATTTCATACAACTAAATTCGTAAGAATTCATACGAATTAGCCACTAAACAAGCAAAATGTAGAATACTTGCGTTTTCTCGTAAGATCAGGCTGGAAACACTGGTCTCCTGAGGTCATTAGGTTTGCTGGACATGTGTGAATCTGGCACGTACTGGATCTGTCTGGAAATGAACGCAGCTGCCCTGAGTTTTGTAGACGGTGTAATCTTGATACACACACACACACACACACTAGCTATGGAAATGACATCAACCATGACCGACTCTGCTCTTAACATCCTTGACAAGATGCTGATTATAGTAAACTAGATCTAATTATGGCTTGAAGGATAGACGTTTTAGGCGTGATTCATGTGAGAACACGTATGATGTGACGCTTGTGAAAGATGGGAAAGACAAGAAAATGGAAATGGATTTTTTTTGCTGAGTTTACTGAGAAAAAAAGCAGTTTTTTTTATATTTTTATGGCATTTTTCAGTTAATACTTATTATTTTCATTTTATGTTATATTAATACAACAATAATATTACTGGTAAGTTCAGTGATTAATGTATGCTTAATTTATTTAGATTTTCATGGTAATTTTAGTTAAAGATCAGGTTTTACCTTTATACTTTTGAAAATAAATGAATTGTTGTTTTTATTTGCTTTAAAAAATTTTATTTGATTAAAAATATGGTTTCAGGATTATGACAGCATGCTGGCGCAGTGGGCAGTACAATTGCCTTACAGCAAGAAGGTTGCTGGTTCAAGCCCAGGCTGGGTCACTTGGCATTTTGTTTAATAATAATAATAATAATAATAATAATAATAATATATATATATATATATATATATATATATATATATATATATATATATATATATATATATATATATTATTATATATATATATATATATATATATATATATATATATATATATATATATATATATATATATATATATATATATATATATATATTATTAATCGTCATAATTAACCCCTCTTTTTATTTTTTTTCCCAATTTCAGTTTAATGGAGATTTTTTTTAAACATGTTTCTAATCATAATAGTTTTAATAACTCATTTCGAATAACTGATTTATTTTATCTTTGCCATGATGACAGTAAATAATATTTGACTAGATATTTTTCAAGACAGTTCTATACAGCTTAAAGTGTAATTTAAAGGCTTAACTAGGTTAATTAGGTTAACTAGGCAGGTTAGGATAATTAGGCAAGTTATTGTATAATGATGGTTTGTTCTGTAGACTAACGAGAAAAATATACAGCTTAAAGGGGCTGATAGTTTAATGGTGTTTAAAAAATTTAAAACGGCTTTTATTCTAGCCTAAATAAAACAAATAAGATCTTTCTCCAAAAGAAAAAATATTATCATACATGCTGTGAACATTTCCTTGCTCTGTTAAAAATAATTTGGAAAATATTTTAAAAAGAAAAAGAAAATTCGAATAATAATTCTGAATTCAACTGTATGTATACCAGAGAAATAGGAAATGACCCTATTTCCCCCCTGGTGTATATGAGCTCAGTGTTTCTTTGCTTAGATGAACTCGTAGGTTTATTTATTTATTTATTATTACTATTATTATTATTTTTTTTGATTGACCTATAGTGTATGAGAGGTTAAATGGGTGCAAATAAACTCCACCTGCATTCTCCATCACGGCAGAACAGGTGTTTGCTGATGCCCAGGTTAATTCTGGCCAGGATATTACATAATCTTTTCTTAATAGCCATTAGATGACTGTAAACAGCAGATCAGTGATTGGCGCTTACACAACATGGAAAGTTATGTGAATTCCTGGATGAGGGGAAACTCCACGAATGTTGATTCAGCGAAGAGATTGCAGTATTAAACATCTGTCATCTTTCATTCCAGGACACACAAAACAAATGCTCATAATGTTTGGGATAATGTGCAAAGAAAACACACTAAACAACTTGACGGAAACACATCACATTTGAGATTTACACACACAATAACTAGAGTCTCACTTCCGTTCTATGACACTAGAAACAAATGCATATAGTGTACAACATAAAGTTAAAAGAGCCATTCTGTTCTGTAATGTCATGGAAAGAAAAGAGATTCGATCAGACCATAGGTTTCAGATATAGTCTACAGGAGGGTTGCCAGATTGCTATTCAAAATAACACAGTTGCATTCGTAGGGCTCTATTTTAACAATCTAAGCACAGACTATGAAGTGCCTTTAGCGCAAAAGCATTAAGGGCATGTTCAAATCCACTTTTGCTATTTAAGGGATGGAAAAATAAGGTTTGCAAGCTGACCCATGCACTCAAAAAATCAACTAGGCATGTATTGGATTTACAAAATAAAGATTTGTCAGATTGAAAAGAACAAATCAAGTTTACGTATGTTAAATGATTAATTCATGTTATTTGAAACTGAATCAAGAAATAATCAAATGAATTTGATCAGAACATGCTGATTCAATGAGACTGAGACGCTTCAAATCGACAACTCTCACTCTGGAGAGTCACTTCGCGCATATCAGTAGGTGGCGGTAGTGCGTTTGGATGTCACCATACGAAAACAACAAGAAGAAGGATCACTGCGTGTTTTCGGCACAGTTTGGGAATTGGTTTTCCCAAGAGCTTGAATGTTATGCATGTTATGTTGTTGGCTATATGTTTCCTATACATTTTATACTTTTACATTTTGAATAGGAGTACCAAAGTGAAGAAAGCTGTTTAAACTCAATTGCTAAAAAAAATGATGTTAACGTCCTACAGGTATTGCTTTGGGATCAGTTTTCTTAAGAGCCAAGGTTATTTTGTTGGCTAAATCTTTCTTATACATTTTATGTTACATATTACAATTTTGGATGTTATATAAAATTTTGTATCAGAATATTAAAGAAGAAATTTGTTTAAATGTGAGCCTGCTAAAGGCTATAATAAAAGAAATATATATATATATATATATATATATATATATATATATATATAACATGTTTTCTGTCCATTTTGTGTTGAATTACTTAATTTTAAATGTTGCTTCATAGTATTGTCATTTAAAAAATGTAATTTAAACAACAGGGTGAGGCAGTGGCGCAGTGGGTAGCACGTTTGCCTCACAGCAAGAAGGTTGCTGGGTCGCTGGTTCGAACCTCGGCTCTGTTGGCGTTTCTGTGTGGAGTTTGGATGTTCTCCCTGCCTTCGCATGGGTGCTCCGGGTGCTCCGGTTTCCGCCACAGTCCAAAGACATGTGGTACAGGTGAAATGGGTAGGCTAAATTGTCCGTAGTGTGTGTGTGAATGTTTCCCAGATGGGTTGCGGCTGAAAAGGCATCTGGGGCCTCATGTACGAAGACTTGCGTGGAAATCTTACTAAAACATTGCGTACGCACGAAGCTGTAAATGTGCGTACGCAGAAAAAAATTCAGATGTATGAAACACTGCGTATGCCGAATCTCACGCATATTCTTTTGTACATCTGAATGAACGTGAAACTGAGCGCAACATGCACGAGCTCAAAACCCCTCCCTGCCTCCTCCCCCGTATGAATATGCTAATGACTATGCTAATGGCAAAACCCAACGAAAAAGCAACGGCAAAATCAAGCAAAAAGAGAAACTTTGAACAGAATGTGAATTGGAGGTGCTGCTTTCGGAGGTAGACCGGAGAAAAGCGGTGTTATTTGCAAGTTTGTTCTCCGGAATTAACAACAAAAGAAAAAAATAGAGTGGGAGTTTAGCTGATACGGTTAACACAGTTGGGTCTGAACATCGCACTGAGTGCATTTAAAAAAGAAGTAGTCTGGTTTATAACTGAAAAATGTTGCAATACCCTAAGCGGTCTCAGTGGCGCACCTCATAAGAAGCATGAGATCATGTACAGACAAATTCGAGCGTAAACTCGGCTCGAATCCAGCGTCTGATAAATTCTTTCTTCTTTTTTCCCCCGCTACATATCAGATTTTGCCCACTATTTATCAAGAGAAAGACAAGTAGGAATCATCAATAAGTTTGTGCATCATATTTTATTTGCACATTTATTGAATGGAAATGTTTCTGATTCACGCATGCAAATTCATCTTCAGATAGTGTCTTTATAGCAATGTGTGTGCAGTAGATTGCTCAGATTACATTGCGACTGCTGCAATTTGCGCTTTAATGTTTAGCTGGTCAACTGTATGGTATGGAAATCTTATATACCTACTATATGAACCCGTCTCATACAGCTGCCATTGCAAGGATCAGACACTTTGTAGAGAAGAATTTAACACAACTGCCTCTAGGAGTCGCCAATGGAAATAAAACAGACACGCACAAAAAATGTGCGTACGCCTGCCAGAAAGCTGCCGTGAACCTGCGCACATTCCCACGTTCAGTTCATTGTTAGTAAATCCAAACGTGAGCGATTCTGAGCGTGAAACCTGGCGTACGCAAAGTTTTTGTGCATACGCAGCGTTGATACATGAGGCCCCTGGTGCGTAAAAAAACTTGCTGGATAAGTTGGCGGTTCATTCCGCTGTGGCAACCCTGGATTAATAAAGGGACTAAGCCGACAAGAAAATGAATGAATGAATGAATTTAAACAACAATATTGAACAAGAAATTTACTAGCTAATTTAACAAGACATAATTTTGTTAAAGTAAAGCTTTAGTGTTACATTGAGTAAATTAGAATCATTTTAATTAGAATAACACAATACAAACATTTTGAGTCAATTAGTTGCAAAGAAGTTAGACTGACATATTGAAACCATGTTTTATCTACAAATGTGCTTTGTGTTCATACAACATGTTCAAAGCAGTTCAGGTTTACTTGATTGGATTAGATGCATAAAGGGTGCCACGATTAAATCATGTTCATTCAACAATTTTTTTTTTTTTGAGTGTGGTCTAACTGGGTTGTTCTTATTCTCCTAATGACTTATGGGAGCGTTTTGACTTTGTATAACCCCACCCTAAATGACTTAGGCCCCCCTAAAAGACTCATAGCCCCACCCTTAACAACTGAAAGCCCCTCCCGAAATGAGTGAAAACCATGCCCTAAATGATTGATAGCCCAATCCTATATGACTGAGCCCCACCCTAAAAGACTTATAGCCACGCCTTAAAAGACGTATGACTAATAGCGCCACCCTAAATTACTGAGCCTCACTCTAAACAACTGATAGCCCCACCATAATCAACTGATAGCCCTTCCTGATATTGTGAAATTCAAGATGTGTGATTCATACAGCAACGCATAACTCAAAACAGCAACCACAGGTGTCTCCTCCATCCTCAAAGGTCTCCGTAATCGGCTTGATGACACAAACACTGCAGTCCCCTCAATGGAAACCCCGCCTCTGCTTTCATGTGATTGGAGAATGAAAAAGTCGTGATTGACGTAACGTGCTTTAGTAACGCACAAAACGCTCACGGCCGCTAGTAAATAAAAAAAAAAATGCGTTCGGTATGATGGGCCCCTTAAACTGTCCATAGGTGCACAACTACAAAGCATTCTACAGCAGTTGCCAGATCCTCATAAAGAAAAAAAACACTTTTATTGAAGAACCCTAAAAAAAAAAAAAGATGAACATTTTCCACAAAAATTGCAAACTTCCAATTGTTTAGAATACTAATAATAAATGGATATCTATAACTGATAATAATTGGATACAGAATAAAAGTGTGTTGCCTGAATTAATCAGAAGAAAGAATTACATTTTAAATGTATATTAAATCTATTAATATAATTGAGCAAAATTGACTTTTTGTGTATTTTTGATCAGCCATGGTGGGCATGAGAGAAAAAAAATTCAACTATTCTAAAATGTTTACCACTAGCATATGTTCTTATTTAATATTTAAAAGTATTAAAAAAGCAAAGCTTATAAAATATATTAATTAAATAAGCCAAATTTGCCAAATACTATGAAGTTTCAGTGCTTTAAGTGAAACACTGATGCAGATCCTCAATAAAGCAAATCCAGCATAAGGAAATCGCCCCAAATTAGCATTAAAAAAGCACCTTTGAGCTGGATGTCTTTTCTCTTTCCCTCATCCATGGCAACACATAAAGGCTTGAGGAAAAAAAAATACATGGAGATCCCCCCTTTCATCTGAGAGACGCTTTTATCCAAAACTCCCACTCAGACCATCAGTATCAGCCGGGGTTTCTTCACAGATTTAATGTTTTTATGTTTTTTTATTTTCCTCTTACATTATTTTATAGTTTTATATATGTTCAAATCTACACTACTGTTGAAGTGTTTATTCAATTTCTTACATTTCATACATTTTATTTGAAAAACAATTTCTTTAAATATACGCTGTGTGTGTACAGTAGTTAAGCATCATTCCATCATCACATAAACCTCAGAAATCATATATATATAAAATACACTACCTGACAAACGTCTTGTTGTTGATCCCAGTTGTAAGAGCAACAGATAATAACTTGACTTCTAGTTGTTCATATGGAAAAGTGGCAGAAGGTAGAATTTTGAACTGTTGAACTGCATCCCAATCATCACAATACTGCAGAAGACCTCTTGGAACCCACATGGACCCAAGATTCTCACAGAAACCAGTCAGGTTTGGTGAAGGAAAAATCATGGTTTGGAGATACATTCAGTATGAGGGAGTGCAAGAGATCTGCAGCGTGGATGGCAACATCAACAGCCAAATGCCTAGTTCAGACTGCGTGATTTTAGCCCCGATTCTGGCTCGCCGACAGGTTTTGAGAAATCGCCGACAAATGCCTGAAATCACAAGCAAATCAGTGCTCGTGCACGAGAGTGACAATCACACAGTATGAACTATCAAAGACGCGATCTGAGAGAATAGCTGATGAGTCGACGATGCCTGTGAGATATTTGGCGTGCTGAATATCTGGAGCTGTCGGCGATTCAAATCATGCCGTGTGAATTGAGTTTTGACTAAAAATAACATCAGCGATCGCCTACAGCCAATGAGAGAGCAGCATTCACTTGTGTGTGCGTGTGTGTATACCTGCTGCAGGCCAGCGGGAGGCTGGGGGAGAAGGTAAAAGCGCTCTTTTTCGGTTTATTTGGACCCACTAAATGGAGGAAAAACTAGTGGAGGTTTGACAGGACTCAGGAGCAACCGTGTCTGTTTGACGTTTCATACAGAAAGAAATTAGTTTATTATTAACGTTGAGGAGAAATGGCGAATTCTCTTGAAACCCAGGTGAGCAAATATGTACATTTTCTACCCCATTAAAGACTTCTCTCTCATTAGGTAGTTAATAACATAAGATATTCTACGTGTTTTTGGCTGTGAGACATAAGCCCCTTTCACACAGTGATACCGGTAAATATCTGGAAAATTTCCGGAACGACTTTACCGGTATATTCAAAAAAGCGCTGTTCACACAGGCGAGGATGTTACGGAAATTTTCCGGAAAAGAGCATTCACACATCCATTCCAAAATACCGGTAAATTCTGACATCATCAACCAGAAATGACCTCTTAATGTCTGCGCTTGTATTTGTAAACATTTGACTACATTACAAACTCTGTGGATGATCAATATTGTGAACAACTTTCGCAGGATCACTTTCGCATATCGAGATGTTCATAATACGTGCGTGTGCAGGCGCTCACAGGCTGTTTCACAGGCACACGCAAAGCTTGAAGGTAAACAAACAACGGCTTATCATAAGCATCTCATCTATGATTATTTACACAGTTGGCATTAAGAAGAACATATAAACGTGATCTGACTAACTTCTAGCAGCTAAATGTGTCTGGAAAAATATTCAAAGGCTTTTATTCTCACAAACCGCGCGGACGTAAACGCGTCTGACTGTTGTGATTGGCTAAAGCAGACGTCTCACGTCAGCACGTTCTAGACGTGCACGCGCTTATTACAGCAATCTTCCGTCTGCATTCACACAGCGCAGCATTCCGGCAAATTGCCGGTAATGTTACAACTTCTCTTTCGGGAAAATAGCCAGAACGAATTTACCGGTATTTTCAAAAAGGACCTGTTCACACATACAACCTTTCCGGAAAATTGCCGGCAATTTTCCGGAAAGGTCTGTATGTGAGAAAGGGGCTATTGTTTGGACGAAGTTGTCGGCGATTCTTTCTATAGTAAAGTCATGCAATGTGAAAGCCCCTGTCGCTGATCCATCTTGCAGTGTAAACAAAGCAGCGACGAAACGCTAGCCCAGATAGTCATGCAGTGTGAAAACATCTGTGACACGACAACACTGAAAATCATGCAGTCTGAACTCGGCATAAGATACTATCAAGACATTTGTACTGCCCATTACATTACAAACCACAGGAGAGGGTGAATTCTTCAGCAGGATAGCGCTCCTTCTCATACTTCAGCCTCCACATCAAAGCTCCTGAAAGCAAAGAAGGTCAATGTGCTCCGGGATTGGCCAGCCCAGTCACCAGACATGAACATTATCGAGCATGTCTGAGGTAAGATGAAGGAGGAGGCACTGAAGATGAATCCAAAGGATCTTGATGAACTCTGGGAGTCCTGCAAGAACGCTTTCTTTGCCATTCCAGATTCATTGCAGAGATGTATGGATGCAGTCCTCCAGACTCATGATGGAGTCAGACACAATATTCATTCTTTTTCCACTGCAGCATCACTTTATATTCTGGACATCATTTCTGTTCAGTGACAAGACTTTTGTCTGAGCAAAGTCAGATCTTACTATCCTAATTAAATACTTACAAATCAAGGCATGACCATGTTTTATTTTTGTAAACTATTTTTTTGTGACCATGATATTAGTCAGCATTAGTTTTCTCTGTGCCCAATTGTTTTAATGGTTACATACTGTATGAAATGTAAAAA
This sequence comes from Danio rerio, assembly GCF_052040795.2. Lineage (NCBI taxonomy): Eukaryota > Metazoa > Chordata > Actinopteri > Cypriniformes > Danionidae > Danio > Danio rerio. Next base: position 35,834,873 of record NC_141045.1, read on the forward strand.
AAATGTTATGTAATTGTTAATGACACATTGATTGAAGCTACTATAAAGTGTTATAAACAACCTGTGTTGACATTGCAAGATATAATTATAGTAGCTTTACAGGTAATGATTTATTTTAGTCCTGGCATACGACTTACTAAATATCATGCTTGCCATCTGTTGTCTGCGGCATCTCTGAAGTCAAATCACTTTCAGTAAATCATCCCAGAGTGACAGATAAATGATACAAATGCTACAGTGCTCGGCATATATAAGTACACCCCTCACAAATCTCTCTTTTAAATTCATATTTTAATAGGAAGCTCTACAATATTATATTTGTGAATATGCATTAGATTAGTCAGTACTAAACATCAAATCTGGAGCTAATCTAACAAATAACTTACGATAACAGTCCAAAAACTACACTAACTAGTACACCCAAATGAATATGTTATAGAAAAATATTAGATACAAATTTAAAAAGGAGGAAAAAATCAAGAGAAGCAAAACAATTTAATAATTTAGTTGAAATTTTGTAGGTTGTATTTTATGTTGCCATATTCGGCTTGAATTAAATTGTATTCTTTTTCAATTTCTAAATATGTTTGGTGACTAAAAAATAATTTTAATAAATATATTTGTTTAATAAAAATGTTTTGCTTAAATGCACCAAAATACATATTCGCTGAGAAATAAAAGTAATCCTTTTCAAAATTGGGTGTACTCATTTATGGTGAGCACTGTATATACTGCTCTAAATAATATAGGGGACACTTGGAGTTACATTGTGTTGTTGAAGGGTTCCCTTTATTTTTTGAGCAGTATACTTTATTTAATTTGATCCTTTAGTAGTGGCCCAGAGGCTGCTGATCATTCATGCTCATTTCCAGAGCCTGACTGTATTAATGCATTTATTCACCAGCTCATTCCAGGGCCGAACCACGTGCGACGGTACTCACGTGAGGCTCACCCATAATCAATTTACAGACCGTGATCTCTCGGAAACAAGTTTCAGACGCATTATTCCGATTTGATTGTGAACTGAAATATTCTGATACTACTCTGTAGACTGTAATGGCAGTTCTAGGGAGGCCAGTGCCTCAGTGTTAACAAACAAAAGTTAAGATTGTTCATTTTCCCTCTAAGGTGATATACATCCACTTGAAATGGTCATGAAATTTAAACAAAAAAATGCAGGGTTGTTGCACGTTTTTTGTCCTTTGGGAACTGATTGAATTATTGAAAGTTGAGTGTTGCTAACAAAATGAAAGAAGAGTGACAAATGAATAAAAGCAGAGCAGAAATGAGACACGCCCTCATAGCCCCGCCCTAATGGCTGATAACCCCTCCCTAAAGGATTGATATCCCCGTCTTAAGTGACTGATAGCCCCTCCCAAAATGACTGATAGCTCCGCCCTAAAGGACTCAGCACCACCCTAAATGACTCATAGCCCCATTCTAGATGACTGATAGTGCCGCCCTAAATTACTGATAGCCCCACCCTAAATGACTTATAGCCCCTCCTTAAATGACTGAGCCCCGCCCTAAAAGACTTATAGCCTCATCCTAAACAACTGATAGCACCTCCCGAAATGAGTGATAGCCATGCTTTAAATGACTGTTAGCAACACCCTAACGCACTGATAGCCCCACCCTAAATGACTGATAGCCCTTTCTGAAATGACTGATAGCCCCACCCTAAACGACTGATAGCCCCACCCTAAAGTATAGTCTCACCCTAAATGACTGATAGCCCCTCCTTAAATGACTGAGCCCCGCCCTAAAAGACTGATAGCCCCACCCAAAATAACTAATAGCTCCTTTCTAAATCACTGAGCCCCTTCCTGAAATGACTGGTAGCCCCACCTTAAAGGACAGATAGTCCCACCCTAAATGACTGATAGCCCTTCCTGTAATTACAAATAGAATGATAGCCCCGCTCTAAAGGCTAGTCCCTCCCTAAATGACTGAGCTCCGCCCTAAAAGACTGATAGCCACACCCTAAATGACTAATAGCTTCTCTCTTAATGACTGAGCCCTGCCCTAAAAGACTGATAGCCACACCCTAAATGACTAATAGCTTCTCTCTTAATGACTGAGCCCTGCCCTAAAAGACTGATAGCCACACCCTAAATGACTAACAGCTCCTCTCTAAATGACTGAGCTCCGCCCTAAAAGACTGATAGCCCTTCCTGAAATGACTGATAGCCCCGCCCTAAAGGACAGATAGTCCCACCCTAAAAAAACTGATAGTCCCTCCCTAAATGACTGAGCCCTGCCCTAATCTAAACAACTGATCTAAACAATCTCTTTAGTGTCGATTTATTTTTATATCTATGTAAAATAGATGATGCCTACGCAGCACTAATGATGTGAGACCATGTTTTTGGCCAAGAAAAAAAGTAAAAACAGTTTTTCAAACTAATTTTAGATGATAAAAGTTTGTTAAATTAGTAATAGTAGGTAAAACTACTTTTATTGTAAAGCTGTTCATAGATGCTTTGGACAAAAACGTCTGCTATATGACTAAATGTAAACGTAATTTCCATGACTTTTTCAAAACCTTGTGGGTTTTTCTGTTTTTCCAAAACTTTTCCAGGCCTGGAAAATGCCATGTCAAAGTTACGTGACTTCCAGGTTTTCCATGACCGTATAAACCCTGTTTAATTAAAAAGGACAGTTCACCCAAAAATGAAAATTGACTCATCATTTACTGACACATTTACTCTATTTTGTTCTCTCTGGATGGAAATTCACAAAAATAGTGCTAATATTTCACACAATATTCCAGTTTTGCGCATAGCTATAAGTCTAATTCCTATATTTGGATGGAACGATAGGCTATCATATCTAGTGACGGAGTTAAAAATGTTGCCTGAACTATCCCTTTAACCAACTGTTTATTACACCGTTTTAGTGCCACATAAGCATTTAGCGGCCTTGTGACTGCAACAAATAGACACTGTGTCTTTTAAACAAGGCCAAATCCAAAAAACTAGCACTGACTCACCAACAGCATCCAGGTGGCTGACATCTGATCCCCATACAGCGCTGCGAGATGAACCATCATCGCTGCCTATACGGTCACAAACAACAAACACCAGCTCACAAAACAAGTTATAGTTACTTTGCATATGCTAATTACTTTAGCAACACTCATGCACTCGAAATAGCCTTAGCATAATGATTAGCTCTGCTAGCGTTGTTTTAGCGCCCTTGATCTTCTCCAAAATGCTGTAGGAGGGAAATTTTGTCCCACACTGAAAGCTTTTTGGAGTGGATTTCTCAGAAACACTCAGCGCTGAATTGTGTTCTCATGCAACAAAAGCTAATGGACTTAGACAACACTATTAGCGGATTGCTAGCACGTTTTTAGCAGCAGTAATCACAATAATGTGCGAATATGGTGTTCCGGCTGTAGTACACCACATGAAGAAAATGCTACAGTAGCTTAATTTGTAACAACTAGCCTACTATATACCTATTATATGGGCATATAATCATTTGATAGTATTTACAACACATTGTTAATGAATCCTCCAGCATGCTGCTATTATTAACTAATGGACTGATAAACTTTAAAAACACTGTAACATGCTGTGTTTCAGTAAACTGTGGTGTATTGTATTGTATGATCTAGATCAGTGAGAAAACTATAACCTATTGGGTTCTTTGTTTATATTACTTTAGTTGCTGTGTTACTGTAATCACTATAGATTTACCATAACATATTACACACTTAATTATAACGCTTTATTGCATAGACAACACTATTAGCCGATAGCTAGCTAGTATTTTATCAGCAATATTCATGATAATGTTCGAGTATTGTGTTACAGTTGTAGTTTCCCATATGAAGAAAAATACAGTAGTAAATACTGTAGTTTTTACAATACATTGTTAATGAATGCTTACTAACCCTTTAATAAGCATCGGAACCCCCTGGTCAACCTTTTATTCAAAGGTTATCATTTTTACCATAGAATTTTTTTTTCAAGGAGTGCACCTTAAAGGGTTAACTATAATGAACTGATAAATTGCAAAAAATCAAAAAAACAAATAGCGTAATATACTTTATTTTCCCTGCTAAAAATCCGTTTAAACCAGCCTGTTGGCTGGTTTTAGCTGGTTGCCAGCCTGGTTTTAGAAGTGTTTTTGGCCATTCCAGGCTGGAATGGCCAAACTGCCATAACTGTAGCAACCATTGAGTTACCACAACAGATTACACACTTTAAAGTTGTGGGACTAAAAAATGTTTGTAAAATGGTAAGGTGGTAATTTCTCTGGGCCAGCTCTGGCCCACACAATCAGGTTTTGCTTGGCCCACATGCCGCTGTGAATTACGGTACATGACTGGACCAAATCTGGCTTCAAGGGCTAAACACGGACTATGTCTGGGCCAAGTCTCAACCAAGTTAATAACTCATAACTCTGCCTGAACTGGGCCAGATAGGTTGGTGTGTCACGATTGCAATGAAATCGATAAACCCATGAAGCGTTGCGGTTTAGGCACACTATGGCCATGCTTTTTCTCAAATCGACCTGATTGGTAGAATTTTTTTCTTTACTCAAAAATTATTTTAATGTATTTTAAATGTGTGTCAAGACTGGCCAATCTCACATGGCCCACATTTCAATTTTTTTAAATCTGGGCCAAATACTACGTTTTACATTTGGCCCAAATCTTGTGTGCCGCCTTAAATGCAGTGCCACCTCTGCCAAACCCAGGCCATGTTTGGCCCACATGCTGTCTGCCAGTGCCGGATGAATGCCTGCTGTGCCAGCTTTATGCCAAATCTGGGCCAGAATTCTTTGCTACTAGGGAATGATGGACATTTATGATTTATTAAACCTTGAGGACTCAATGAAAGGATGTTTTGCATTCTCTACAAATGGCCAATTTATGTAAAAAAAAATCAGGTTATATTTCAGTCATATAATGTTTTTATAGGTGTTTCCCTGCTGAAATAACCAGCTGGGTCAGGCTGATTTTAGCGGGTCAGGCTGGAAAGTGACCAGCTAAAACCAGCTTGACCAGCCAAAAAGCTGGTTTTAGGTGAACCAGGCTGGAAATTGCTGAATCTAGCCTGGAAATGGCTAGTTTTTATTTTCTTTTCAGCAGAGAGCTGGCCTGACTGAACGTTCTACAATCAGCTTCAATAAAACCCTGTAGAATATTATTTTATGGTAATATAAATCCTATTTTTCAAATTGTGTCCTTTATCATCAATGAATTATACTGTATAAGTTTGTTTTAAGAAAAAAAAAAGAATCTCGTCAAGTCTATACAGTGGACTTTTCTATGGCGGCAGCGACCTCTACAGGACACTGGTGGAACTTATCAGACATTTCGGGGGCTAAATATGATTATAAGGTTTCTGTATTAATGCAGTCTATTATTTTTCTAATTTGCGAATTAATCAGTGGCTAATTATGGAAACCTGAATCCATTTTCATGCTTAGAAGTGCTTAATACGTACCACTCTACACCACTGGAGTCCTCTTCACGGAAACAACCAATTATTTGATTAAAAATGAGCCTAATTCATTGCTAAAGAAAGATTGAAATTGCATTTTGCAAGCTTCAGTGAAATGCAAATAAGACCGAAGCAGGAAACGTATTATTTTATTAAAATAATGCCCCAGTTTTAGTTGTCATCTTTATCTAAAATAATAATAATAATATTAATAATAATGTTTTTCCCCCTCATAAGTAGAGCAAGAAATTTTCAAGACTTGGAAAATGTTAAAAAAGGCAAACATGTTATAATAATCATAAACACATAAATAACATAAAAAAATAGGAAACTAGGAATTAGATATTGACAAAACTATACACAAATAAAATAAATATGCATTATTATTATTAATACAAGACATAGATACAAATTTGATGAAATTAACTAAATAAACATAGGAATAAATTTATAAACAGTAGTACAAAAGGGGTAAATGTAAAAAATGTAATTTAAAAATAATGTTAAAATGTATTATTTTCCAAAAGTTATTGAAACATACCGCATGCATTTATTATTTATTTTGTTAGTTAACTTGTATAATCCAAATATTGTTTTTAATACTATTTCAAATTTGTTTTTGTGGCATTTTGCCCCTCATTTTCGTCCAAATCCCGGACGAGCCCCCATATGTTACATGCATTCATTAATTTTCTTTTTGGCTTAGTCCCTTTATTAATCTTTATGAAAATTATTAATCACCACAGTGGAATGAACCGCCAACTTATCCAGCATATGTTTTACGCAGTAGACGCCCTTCCAGATGCATCCCATCACTGGGAAACACCCAAACGCACTCATTCACACACATACACTATGGTTAATTTACCCAATTCACCTGTACGGCATGTCCTTGGACTTGTGGGGGAGACCCGGTGCACCCGGAGGAAGCCCACACCAACACAGGGAGCCAACAGATGCCAACAGACCCAGCTGAGGCTCAAACCAGCGACTTTCTTTCTGTGAGGCGATTGTGCTAACCACTACGCCACCATGATGCCCACCATATGTTACAACTGGTTCAAAATTGTAACTGAAGAGAGAAAATGCAGACCAGAAAAATCGAAAAGAGAAATGATTGATTAACCAAAGGCATAATTAACAATAGTAGCAGTAGCTGAATTAACATCTCACTTAAAGTAAAGATTTACCAAAAGGTTCAAAAATAGATACAGAGAATTATATTCAGGCCATACACAGAAAAGCAATATTTCCATATATTTTCAGTGCCCTTTTGATCTGTCATCCATTATATCTCAAGTAGACCCTTAAAATCACAGCTAAAAGAAATGTAAGTATCATTGAAGCACAAGTGGAAGCTATAATTGTACAGTAGATGTCAGAAATAAACCAGAAAAACAGGCATAGTCGACATCCAGACATTTGTTTCACAATAGCACCGTTTAAAGCAGCTTTTCTTAGCATAATCAGGTGCTCAGAGAGTCTCACAGTGGAGCCGCAGCGGGTGAAGAGCTTTAAAGTGGCGTTCCCGGAGCTCACGCTGCGACTTCTTCCTTATTTTACCCTCAAAACGACACGCTGAGTTTGTTGTACTGTATGCCGGATTGTGTACATGATTCATGGAGTTCACCGAATTACATAATGCTACATATACTACAGCAGGTTTCGGGTTTGCTACTGTCATTTTTGTTCTAAGTCTCCGGAAAGGCCACAGCGATTAGATCAAATGTGAAAAATTGGCGTTGTAAGGAGTGAAGGAACAAGGTGAAGCTATGTGTTAGCATTATAGCAACAGGGATGAAACAGACAAACTTTGACATGTTGGACATTCAGTTTACTGAACTATATAATTATAACTGAAGGAAGGTTTAGCGGAAGGTTTTGGGATTGTGGGTGTATTTTTTTTTCCAAGTCATCTGTGAAAAATGTAATAAATTGTCTTTGTAAGGAGTTAAAAACAACCTGAAGCTATGTGTTAGCATTATAGGCTACAAGGATGATATACAGTGTATCTGCTAGCATACTGATACATTTAGCTGCTTTAATAGAGCAGGAACACTACATAAATGTAATTCTTCAGATGTGTTGGTATGGCTAACTTTGAAGGATTTTTAGTGGAGCGATGTATTTTTTTTAGTCCTTAAAAAGGGCTGAGTTTACTACCATATGCTATCTAGGGCATGCTAGCAATGCCAAACTTTGACATGTCGGATATTCAGTTCACCGAATTACATAGCTCTTATAAAGCATGTAATTATGATAGCATGTTTAATTACATTATTTTTAGCACAATGCTAGCATTCTAACATGACTTGGCATACTAAAATGTTTTGAGCATGATTTACCTCATTGCTAGCATAAATAGCTAGCTATGTTTTCGCAAACTATTTGTCCTCCCATTTTGCTCAAAGATAGCTTGATTTATCCCTGCTAAAAAATCCAGCTTAAACCAGCCTACACTGGTTGGCTTGTTTCAGCTGGTTGACCAGGCTGGTTTTAGAGGGGTTTTGGCCATTTCCAGGCTGGTTTCTAGCCATTTCCAGCCTGGTCTTAGCTGGTTAGGCTGGAAAATGACCAGCCAAATCCAGCTAAAACCGGCTTGATCAGCCTAGTTTAAGCTGGATATTGCTGGTTTTGGCTGGACTCCCAGCTTGGCTGGGGTGGTCAAGCTGGTTTTAGCCTGTCATCTCCCAGCCTGACCAGCTAAGAACAAGCTGGAAATGGCTGAAAACCAGCCTGGAAGTGGCCAAAACCCCTCTAAAACCAGCCTGGTCGAACAGCTAAAACCAGCCAACCAGCTTAGGCGTTGTCTTTGGAAAGGCCTTCGTAACTTGGTCAAATGTGGAAAGATTGTCTTTGTAAGGAGTGTAGGAACTTCTCAAGTCCATGTACTAGCAGACGTTGCCCAGGCCATGTTAACATTTTGGAATGACACTTCAATATGGTGGCCATGATTGTGCCCAAAGTGCCATTAGGAAAGTGTCATATTTGAAACACACTGCTTATTTGAGGGATAGGTTGTGCTTTTTAAAAAAATTTTTTTTTTAAAGGGACATTGCCACCTACTGGCCCGGCATGGTAATACAGTGTTTAAGTTGGTTGTGGATCTGTGTAAAGAGCTATCGTTTTAACAAAATGTACATTATTTTGATTAAATTATCTCATTTTAGCACAGTAACATTGTATAAATGTATTATTTTGATAATGCAAGGTTCGTATTTAGAGGATGAATTCCTACAATGTGAATGAAAACGTGGGGCGAGGCAGTGGTGCAGTAGGTAGTGCTGTCGCCTTACAGCAAGAAGGTCGCTGGTTCGAACCTTGGCTCAGTTGGTGTTTCTGTGTGGAGTTTGCATGTTCTCCCTGTCTCCGCGTGGGTTTCCTCCGGGTGCTCCGGTTGCGGTACAGGTGAATTGGGTAGGCTAAATTGTCCGTAGTGTATGAGTGTGTGTGTGAATGTGTGTGTGGATGTTTCCCAGAGATGAGTTGCGGCTGGAAGGGCATCCGCTTTGTAAAAACTTGCTGGATAAGTTGGCGGTTCATTCCGTTGTGGCGACCCCGGATTAATAAAGGGACTAAGCCGACAAGAAAAGGAATGAATGAATGAAAACGTCACTTTTTAGAAGAAAAAAACAGACAAAAACATGCACATTATATTGTTAAAATGTTTTCAAGTTCGAAAAAAAACTTGAAAAAAAATAAAACAGTTAAAAACATCAATAACATGAAAAAAATCTTTGTTCTTGACAGATGTTTCTTAAGAAATTAAATAAGAAATTGGTGAAAATGGTAGTTAAAGATCACATTACGTAGATTTTTTAAACAATCTGGTTAAATGTAAACTAGGGGGGAAAAGCTAATACTGAGCGTTAGCGCCAAGCTGTTTACTTGAAGCTCAAGATGTCTTAATGATAAGTGTGGTGACTCATGGGTAATGTGAAATGATCCAGAAAACCTTTTACAGTGTTTCAGTCAGAAGGTTTGCAATCATCTTAAATGGTGCCTATAATGTTTCTATATACAGCTTAGATTTGTGAATTAATGAATGTAGACAAATTCACATGCCTTTTATTGTGGATTGACACACTCACGCTTGTACACATCACATAAAATCAAGCATGAGTTACATATTTTGGCTTTTACAAACAAGTTTGCGATTGTTGCCATCGACTTTCATTGCACAGACGGTTAAAACAACCTTCAGAGTATCATCAGTTCTTTTTCTGGAGACTAAAGCAAGCCTAAGCAAATTTGGATGGACGTGAGTGCGAATAAATGTTGTCAGTGTTTTCATTTTTCCTCGAACTCCCCCTTTAAATTTCTGTTTGTTCTTTAAATGCCTGTAATATAAAACTAATGTGAGCACTACAGACAATAAAGTGGGCTTAATGTTGCGTGATGAAGAAAGTAAACCACTTTTTACCCTTTGTTTATGAGCTACTGTATAGCTACACCCCGCTCCGTGAATCACTGTGTGGGAGAAGAAGCTTATTGCATGAGACAACTAGCCAAAACACACATCCACCCACCTAGCATTGAAGCCGTCGCTGTGACTCCGCTTTCAGTGAAAGACACAACAAGGGGGTGGAAACCATGCTGCATTCGTCTGGAAAGCCCTTTCAATCACTGCAATTACCGTAATTTAGACCACACTGAGAACGTAATACTCAATCCTACACGGTCGAATGAGGAGGTAAAGGCTCGCATCAATATGAGGTGCTTCCCCTATGCAAGTCAACAAAAACACACACAGATTGTTTTCATGTGTCCCAGTTGTGATGTAAAATATTCATACATCCACACCAGCAGATGTCAGTAGTATTTATAAAAGTTGTTATAAAATGTTGTACTTTTTGGCCAAGAAGTTTAAGTGTGTAAAAGAAGAGTATGCAAGGTTTGGGACATACTACTTGCTCATTAACAGGTTGTTATTTTGCTTAGTTATGTCCCCTGTCAATCGTGTACACCAGGGGTGCCCAAACTCGGTCCTGGAGGGCCGGTGTTCTGCCTATTTTACTTCCAACCCCAATTAAACACATCTTAACCAGCTGATCAAGCTCTTTCCAGGTGTACTAGAAACTTCCAGGCAGGTGTGTTGAAGGAAGTTGGAGCTAAATTACCCTGCTAAAAAATCCAGCTTAAACCAGCCTAGGCTGGTTGGCTGGTTTTAGCTGGTCGACCAGGCTGGTTTTAGAGGGGTTTTGGCCACTTCCAGGCTGGTTTCCAGCCATTTCCAGCCTGGTCTTAGCTGGTCAGGCTGGAAAATGACCAGCTAAATCCAGCTAAAACCAGCTTGACCAGCCTGGTTTAAGCTGGACATAGCTGGTTTTGGCTGGGCTCCCAGCTTGGCTAGGCTGGTCAGGCTGGATTAAGCTGGCCATCTCCCAGCCTAACCAGCTAAGACCAGGCTGGAAATGGCTGGAAACCAGCCTGGAAGTGGCCAAAACCCCTCTAAAACCAGCCTGTTTGACCAGCTAAAACCAGCCAACCAGCCTAGGCTGGTTTAAGCTGGATTTTTCAGCAGGGTATGCAGGACACCGGCCCTCCAGGACCGAGTTTGGACACCCCTGTTCTAGTATATCTAGCAAGAGCTTGATTAACCGGTTCAGGTGTGTTTGATTAGGGTTGGAGCTAAACTCTCCAGAACACCGGCCCTCCAGGACGAAGAGTGGACACCCTTTGTCTAGACACATCATCCATTTCTTTCACATTTAACTACCTACCTTGGAGGTAGTCTCCTCAGGTGTTTGGATAATTATGCATTAAGAGGGTAATGTCCAAACGTATCTTGATATAAGTTCACAATGTTGTTGCAGATGAAATATAAAGTGGAAAATGTGATTTAAATATTTTCCAGTTGGCTAGATATTAATTAATTTTCATTCAAAGAACTTTGCTGTAGTGATGTGCCATACCACTGGTTTCCTATCCAATCCGATACAAATACTTTGGCCAAAAATTACTCTTTGGGAAATAAAAGTAAGAAGTAGTGTACTTAAAAGTGTCACTTTATACTGAATACGAGACATATTAAGGGTTACTCTTGTTTATTGATGAAGAATTATCATACAAAAAAAAAAAGAGCCAACTTGTGTAATTCTATACAGTCTTTAAATGGCTTAAAGGCATGGGAAAGATCCTTTCAGAATGGAACAAAGCCAAAGTTACCCTGATTCAACTTTCCATTAAGGGCTAGGACACACCGGTGCAGTTCCTTTGGTCTTCCTATTGATGCTTTGTAGTCCAGCAAGGTTCAATGCTAAGTTTTTTTTCTAATGGCCGGATCGGACCAGTTGTTCAGATTTTAACTTGCCCTGCCGATATTTTCACTGGCCAGTCCAAAACAAAAGTTAATAGCTATTTCTTAGCTAGAAACTTAAAAAAAAAGTTTGTAAATCTAGAAATATTTAAAAATGTTAATAAATGTCTAATGTTTGTTATGCAAACAAAAGTGGCAATTTGGAAAATGTGCAGGTATTTGATTGCAAAACAAAAGGTGGCTGATCTGCCAAACTGATTGCAAACTTGTACAAAACATTACTTTATTTTTTTGTCGTAAATGTCTGCTTCCAAGAAGTTAGAAACAAAGTTTTCTTTTAGCATCATCATTTGATGTTGCCACCATGTTGCCGTCTCTTCGCTGAACTGGTTGTTATGGAAAAAAGTAACATCTTCCAACATCCAATTAGATAAGAGGAACTGAAAAGCAATATGGTGTTTACTACATCACAGACTGGGTAGCATTTGAAGGCTTAAAAACACAAACTGTTTCTTTATTCTAAGACTGTATTTGCACGCAATTGACAATTAGTCGCAGGCAAAGTAAACTTTAGTGACAAGGCAACAATGGCCAGTAACGATCCTGTCTACTGTCCCGAGTGTCTTACCCGCTGGCCCCGGATAGCAAGTCCTTATTGTGGAGCCCTGTCCAGTCCTGTAGATGATGAAAATACACAGAAATCTGATTTGTAACCTAATGGAAAAAGTCTGGATTAATTTGAGAGTAAAAGTAGACTTCTACCCAACAGCCAAAGTGTAGAATCAGATGATAAACGTGAGTGTTTGTGATATGATATTGGTACAGGGCCTTACCCTTGTAACGAAGTGGCTGACACAGTGGGATCCATTTGCAATATTTTTATTAAACACAGTTTAATAAACAATAGCACACAGATGTTGTGTGTGCGCAAACTCACACCAAACACAGTGGTATGTAGTCGTTGGGCAGGCAGCTGGTAAACACAGGATGAGTATGCAGGCATGGGTCAGAGGCAGGCGGCTAGTATCAGAGTCGGTAAGCAGGCTAGAGTTCAAAGGCAGGCGGCTAGGATCAAAGTCGGGATTCAGGCTGGAGTACAAGGCAGGGGGCAGGCAAGACAGGGTCAGGAAACGAAGCAGGATCACAACGGGAAAGCAGGCAAGGTAGAAAACGTGTTAGCCGGGGCAGAACAAGACTTCGCAATGAGTGTGTGAGTGCTGCTTATATGTGCGTGGTGAGTGATTACTGGATGTGCTTCAGGTGTGTCTGCAATCAGTGTATGTGGATGATGTAATGTCAATAGTCCGGTGATGGTGACCTCTGCTGGCCAGCGAGGGGAATGACTGGGACCGAGTCGGTGACAACCCTAAACTTTGATGTTTTAAAATTGCTTCAGGCAATAAATATCAGGTCTTCATTTGGGTTCAACGGACAGAAGTCATGCAGATTAGGAATGACATTAGGATGAGCAAATGATGTCAATTCTGTCCTAATCGATGGCCACCTATTAACCCTGAGAATAGCATCGTAATTGCACAAATTCTTACACAACCCTGAAGATAATGGATACTATTTTTTAAGAAGCAATAAATATTAAATGAAGACTAAATTACGTTTTGAACTGGTAAGAAATAAAGTAAAACAAATGCATGCATTAGGAAAAGAGAAAACAGCACGATTATAGTGTTTGGATGCCCCAGTGGGCACTGCATATTTGGTTTTCAGGAAAATGGATGCTATATCAAATCTCTTAGACTTGTGAGAGACGCCACATAGAGGCTACCAATAGCTTTGAAGGATCTTCAGAGTTCAGAGGCTGAGAGCAGAATAAAGGTGCAGCAGTCAAGCATGTCAAGAGCTCTGCATAACATCTGAGGGTGGCACAAAAGAAGCCATGACTTTAAAAAGAATAGCTGTGTGGATGCCCGGGGAAAATGGAGGAACAAGCTCTGAATTCTCTTTTGAAATGTGCTGTATAGTGCTTGGTTTGTTTTTCAAGTGCAAGATATCTGTCTTGCTTTAGAAAACAATGCGGTAGTGCAATGGAAAATTGAAGGTATCAAAATGGCAATGCTGTGTTTTTTTGATAGGTTGAGTAGAGTAAAATGTATTGATCTGGTTAGTAATATGGAATTAGCTTGAAACATCAAGGTACTAAATGAAGAATTCCATGTTTTGTTATGTTTTCTCGTAGGTTCGAGTTCATACATGTCCGAAGATCCCCATAATTGGCCACATGTCACGACTTTGCTACTCTCCTTTGGCATTTCTTTATGTAAGTACAACTTTCCAGTGTGTTATATATTTGTAGGCTGTTTTATTAAAGTTTTATTTATTTAGTTTTGTTTATTTATCTGTTAAGATGCTCTAGGTCAGGGGTACCCTGTCCTACTTGAGGTCCACATTCTTGCAGAGCTTAAATTCATCCTTAAAGGTGCAGTAGGTGATCTGCCAAAATGCTAACCGCTTAGCATATTATCTTTGGATGGCGGGGAGGGACTGTGATTCAAAACCACACCCCTTGAAATCGCGAGCGAGCGCACCGCGTCACAACAGCAGACAGACGACCCACTAGTTCATGTCATTCGCCAGTTAGTTAGTGCCAGCGCCGTGCAGGAATTACATTTATTACTTAGCCACACTTACATGCTATTTCAGAGCGAATATTCAGAGTAGCGGTAAACAGTATAGGAAGGCTGTCATAGTTCAAAAATGACCCAAAGTGAATATAAAAGCAACTTCAGCTCAATAAAGCAGGTTAGGCGGAATAGCGCTATTTACTGAGGATTTGTTGTTAAACTAAATATAAATCTACATTATAGATGCTGTATAAGGACCTTATGAAACTGAAAATAATCACATCCATCTTTCACCGGGAGATTTCAGTGGCTGAACAACACGTCTGTGCACACAAGTCATTCATAACAGAACACAATCTAACGTAAGCTTAGCCGGACTAAAATAGTTTTAACACAGAACATTACCTGTCTAACAGTAATACTTCAGCCATGGTGTCATCCTTCCTCCAGGGTGCTAAAGTAACTCCAATATTGATTCAGGTTTTAAGTTTCAATTCAGCATTTGATTTCTCCCGGTCTGTCTTGTGACTCGTGGCGGATCTGCGTGAACAGATGCGCAGAAGTCCGAATATAATCTATTTGACAGACAGACTAAGCTGCTAATCGGAATTATGAGAGAAGTCGGTCCGACTCTATTTAATTTTGGAACATTTTTTAGTTATATGCCTTACCCAGAATATAAAAATACTTACAAACACATTTAGATCATTTACTGTAATCATTACTATCGGACTGTGAAGAGACAGCACAACAAAAAATGTTTCTGAAGGCAATCACCTACTGCACCTTTAATTAAACTCACCTCAACCAGGTAGTCAAAATCTTCAGGATTGCTAGAAAGTTCTGGTCAGGTCTTTGGCATTGGAGAAGCAGGACTGCGATTGGGTGGTTTCTACGACATTTTAAATGCTTGAGTAATTGTAATTGGAATTTTACTTAATAAAGGGGTTCATCTCTGGTCGCTAGAGCCCCTATAGTTTGGAGGCGTCCAGTACTTTTCCCGGATTAAAAAGATTAGCTCTGGTCCTAATGCAACACCAATTGATCTATCCTGATCTAGGGTTTCAGGAATACTATGAATTTTCATGCAAAACTCTATAATTGCTCTAGATTAAACACTCTCATGTTCCTTCAGTACCTCCAGCACTGGACATTTTGTTTGTCTCCTTAATAAAACACTCATTTGATAAAGATCAGAGGTGCTCAACCCTGCTCCTGGAGATCAACCTTCCTAAAGAGTTCAGCTCTGACCCTGATCAAACACACCTGAATCAGTTCATTAGGACCTGGACAGCACTTGATAATTATAGGCAGGTGTGTTTAATATGGGTTGCAACTGAAATCTGCAGGAAGGTCGATCTCCAGGAACAGGGTTGGTCACCCTTGATAAAGATAATAGGCAGAGATGCCAGGACCTGAAAGAAGTGTGTCAGATCAGGGTTGAGCAATTCCATTCCTAGAGATCTACTGTACTGCAGAGTTCAGCTCCATCTTTTGTCAAAAACATCAGAAGTGTGTAACCTACCTGTACGTCTTATTGATTGTTTAAAAATTGCAGTCAGGTATGTGTGATTAAACTCTAAAGCAGGGGTCTTAAACTGTTCCTGGATAGCTACCTCCATGCAGATTTCAGTTGCAACCCTGACCAAACATAACTGTCTGTAATTATTAAATGTGGCGGTGTTTAAAAAAGTTGGAGCTGAATTCTGCAGGAAGGTAAATCTCCAGCAACAGGGTTGGTGACCCCTGCTCTAAAGGACAGTGCCTCTCCAAGCACTGGGCTGCGACCGAAATCGCCTAGTACTCAGTAGGGACTGCATTTGAATTTAACCGTACTACTCGGCCGTTAGAAAAGTACGTTCTTTACAGTATGAATGTGAAAAGTATGAATGGAATTCGGACATACTACATCCGCCATTTTGTCATGGTCACGTGACCTACCTGCTTCAGTTGCGTCGCTTTACTTCCATTAATGAATTCGCTCGTGGGGCATCATGGGATAGCGCTGCATGCATGGGATGCGCACTCCGGAATCTCGCCGGAAGTAGTAAGTCATCCGGGTACTTCTCGCATACTGATTTTCGAATTCTATGAATTCGGACATACTACTCGGCTCGCATACTGATTTTTGGCTGCTATATAGTATGGAAGTATGCGGTTTCGGACGCAGCCCAAGTTTCTGTTCTACATCAAAGTTCATCAAATCGATCTCTCAAGTTACAAATGGGAAATTCTGGAGTGGAGTGGCTGTCATAGAAGGTCCAAACTAAAGTGCTCAAAACTGACCACTTTGAAGTGCCCTTCAGAATGAAGGATTTCTAAGAATACAACTGATTGACACTTCAGGCCCCCATGATCCTTTGTTCAGGAAAGCTGTTTGGAGTCAAACGGCATGATACATTCGGATGGCCTGATGCCCTTGACCTAATCATTTTGAAGCTGTTACTCAGGAGGGTAAAACCTTAAAAGGGTTAAGGGCAGGGGTTACCAAACTTGTTCCTTGAAGGCTGGTGTCCTGCAGAGTTTAGTTCCGACCCCAATTAGACACAGGTATACACAGGACACATTATTCTAGGTATAGATCAGCAAGGTGGCAAAGTGGGCAACGCTGTCGCCTCACAGCAAGAAGGTTGCTGGTTCGAGCCTTGGCTGGGTCACATGGCATTTCTGTGTGGAGTTTGCATGTTCTCCCCATGTTCGTGTGGGTATCCTCCGGTTTCCCCCACAAGTCCATAGACATGCGCTATAGATGAATTGGGTAAACTAATTGGTCCGTAGTGTATGTGTTTAAATGAGTAGATGTTTCCCAGTAATGGGTTGCAGCTAGAAGTGCATCCGCTGTATTAAACATATGTTGGATAGGTTGGCGGTTCATTGTGAATGAATAAACTCTAGGTACACTAGAAACCTCTAGGAAGCTGTGTTGAAGAAAGTTGGAGCTAAACTATGCAAGACACCAGCCCTCCAGGACCGGGTTTGGGGCACCCCTCTACTAGGTAAACTTAAAACTTCCATGTCTTGATGCTAAACTCTGCAGGACACCGGACCTCCAGGAATGAGTGTGGGCAGCCCTGGTTGAAAGTTTAGGAATGCACTGGAAGTAATCTGAGCAAGCAAATCAAGATTCTCAGAGAAACTATAAAATAACAAAGAGGTGAGTTGCAAGGATTTAAGCAACCCTACTCTAAATCAAGGGATTTAAACCTTTTAGGACACCCCTCTATCCCTAACCGTACGTTCACACCGAAAGCGGCGAGAGCGTCAAAGTAGCCGGAAGTCATTCATTTTCAATGAGAGCCAGCGGCGATAGGCGACGATAAGCGGCGAGGAGCAGCGCGGCGTGTCTTTGCCGGCGTGAGCGTCGAGGAGAGTTGAAATGAAGTCAACTTTATGGTAATGAGCTATGACACGGTTCGGCGGCAAGCAATCAGAATGAAGACGTCCACCGCTTGATAGCAGTTCTGGGAACACAGACCTGTGAACTTTGGTTCCGACCACAGTTGTTCCCAAGGGTTTGATTATTGCGGTCGCCGGATTTCCAATTATTTACAATGTTTTCTTATATGAACATACATTAAATAAGTTACTGATGTTCATTAATGTTATATAAATTTATCTTAAAAAAGCGGGAATCTCACGCGATGTGACAGTACAAAACAGTACTGCTGCTTCAGGATATTTAGACATATGGACACATATTGGATAAATAGAGCAAAGCCACACCACATGCAACTTGATCTTCCATTGTTTTATGAATTTGATAAGAAGTGCGCAACATTTTCACGCTAAAAACATGCCTTATGCAGGAATGTAACTGATATGCTGCAACGGCTCCTTTAAGTACGAGATCAATGTAGCGAGTTTTGACGCTCTCGCCGCTGGAGCTGAAGGCAGACAGCGTTGTCGCCAGGGCGGCCAGAGCGACCTTGGACGCTCTCGCCGCTTTCGGTGTGAACGTATGGTAATTGTGTCGCATTTTTCACAACAGCTAATCAGAAATCATCCTCTACTGTCAATAATTTCTCACACCCCCTACAGTTAGAAGATCTCTACTCTAAAAGATTTGAGAGAGACTTTTAAGATATTTTAGGTGGACAGGAAATTGCTAGCTGGTAAGATGTCCTGGCTTGTTGCAAGAACCTTTTTAGAGCATTTTAGAGCTATCCTGGAGCTGAACTAGAGGTGCACATGTCTATGAGCCCTTGCATAACATCATGAGGCAGTCTCAGGTGAGACTCTACTGCTCTGATGAACAGAACAACATGAAATATTGAGCATTTCAGAGCGAGGATCTACATGGGGAAAGTCAGCCTGTATAAAGATTTATTGGATTAATCCTACGTTGAATGCAGTTAAACATCATGAGTGTTAATAATGAATGTCTAGTCTGTCTGGTCTGGAGAGGATCTTTCATAACCCGCCGAGGCACATCGGGTTGAACTACTCTTGTAAATGTCACGGTTTAATAAAGGTTACAGTGCATATGTAGGGCAGTCTACATCCTTTATGACCTGACATTCACTTGCTTATTCACCGGTCATGTTTTGTTTCTTTAAGCTTATGTATTTTGTATGTACATGCGGTCAAAGTTCTTAGCATATGCATTAATGTCAACATTTTAAACCGCATATAAACGGCAATGAAATGATAGCATCCTAGAATACCATAGTGTTGTTTTGTCTTAAACATGGAAACTTTCATTTTGTTTACATGTGCTACTCATGTACTAGACATCTGGTTACGTCGGCCTTTCAAAAACATCAGACGTTGGTTGCTGTCTGGTGCAAACCCTCTGTTCGCTCACGGCCTTTTCATGCTGACTCAGTTATTTTTGTGAAGCATCTTTTGAAGTGCTAAACCAATCAATTCACCTTGTCCGAGAGGGTTTCCGATTTAATGTCACGTAGTGTTGTGGAAAAATACGCTCGTAATTAGCAGTGTTGAATATTCCACTGTGCTCTACCTGAGTCGTGATACAAAATGCCATTGTTTTGCCTCTTCGCGTCCTGAAGCATGAACCGATTTGCTGTTTTTTGATGACCAACCCCAGAAAGATTAGAAAATGTCAAAAACTTGTTAGCTTAGCTAAATAGCATTTACTAAAACTGTTAGCTAAACAAAGCTTTGTCTGTGTTTTATTATATGGTTTGAAAAGCTACTGGATATTGTTGTATTATGATATGATTGCTACAAGTTTCCATTATGTTATGGATTGATAAAAATCAATGCTCTGGTAAGATGGTAAAGATTTGCCTAAGTTGTCTAAGATAAGTCTAAGTTGTTTTTAGTTGGTAAAGTGTTTTGTTTGGCTTCGTTTTGGAGTGATCTTTTAAACCCCCTTTTCAGCAGCATGAAATGGGTGCTAGTTAAGTGCTAATCTCATTTTGGGTTAATCTCCGGGTCCGTGACGTCATTGACTTTCGCTTTTAGATTTAAAGGGCTAGCATTGCACCAGACCCCCTTAAGTGGTTTCGTTTGAAAGTGTAGAATCTATATATTATGCACACATGCATCACTTTGGTTTTTATTCTACTGTACAAAAGTTATTTACACTTAAATACACAGTATTTTGGATACCCGAGCTGAGAATTGAACATTGGTTCATTTCATATTTTTCATATGACACATATACAAGTTATAGCTCAAATGAAAGCTCTTGCCGGTGCTCATACGGTTCTAGCATTCTTTTTACTGAATTATATTCACATATCAAACAGTTGATGAATGAATCGTGGTGTTTCCATGCCGCAGAAGTGAAATGATACATTTATGATTAATAAGCAGCCCCAGATAGCACAGACAGCTGTCATCTCTTACCTTATGCTGTGCGCTTCAGGGCCATTTCTCCTCTATTTTTGAGGTGATGAGCATAAGTAATTCTTTTATATGTCTGACGTGGTCCAAACACAGTGAATTATGTTTGATCAAACAAAAGAATAGTGAAATATGAAAACAATGATCGCTCCCTGTGGCTTGTACAGCATTTCTCATCAGCTGGAATACAATAACTTTTGCATAGATTATGGTGGAGACAATTTTCTTTTTCCCTATGATTACTGACGTGAGCTGGAACCAAAAAATACAAAAAGCGCCTCTTTTTTTAGGTGTTTATTATAACACAGACGACATATACAGATATTTTAAACACTTTCAATAGTGTTTTATGAAAACTCAAAGGGTTTTCTTTAAAATGATACCAAATGTTTGCATTTACACCTCTGCATGTGGATTTGGGAAGCTTTTAAATTTGGGTAGGCAAAATCCAGGCGGAAATCTCAAAATAACAGCAGAGTTTAACTGGTTAAGAACTGGTTTGCTTTTCCAAGGGCTAGAGAGCCAACACAGCCAGATGTCCTGACATTTTATCCCAACTCTCAAATTATGCTACCACAGATGTATTTAAAGGGGTCTGAGATTGGGGATAAGGATTAGGATGGTTTGAGGGAGGGGGGGACCTCATATCGCTCCACTCCACATTAAAATGTATCGACAACATATCAACAACAAATCGACAGAATGTGACAATAAATAAATCTTATCTTTCCTACAAAAGCAAATTGGACTTGCCAAATGGCGGCCATTGCATTGCTAATAATGCTATAGGTTTTCAAACCTACATCGGCATCTAATGAGCCAATTTAACGTGCTCTTGTAGCTTGCCATCTTTTGTAAAGACAGAGATTACATGTGAGAGTAATGTGTTTGTGCAGCTTACCGGAATTGTTATGGACAAAGATTACGAGCAAGAGAAATGTGTTTAGCTTTGTGTTCTGCTGCTTTTTCGAAGGTTTGTGTTCATCTTGTTGGCCATGGCAATGGAGAAGTAATGACGAATGGGAAGCTGTCATCACAGCGCAATGCATTTAGGGAGCTTAAGACATGGGAGCCAATTTCCCATTGATATCTAAAGGTTTATTGTATAGACCAATTACCAACCTACGTCACACATGACGTCACACGGGTCCCCGGTTGCAAAAAAACAGACAGGCTACAATGGAAAGGTGTCGTGTTTTGCGGTAGGATGCCGAATTCGAGTCCAAAAATGGAAAACTTAACTTTTACCATACATTACACACTGCTTTAATACTGACTGCAGATGTCTTCGGCTCAATGGGAGCTGAATGAAGTGAGGAGCTAATTAGAAATGCTGGACTCTGCAGTTCTCATGTCATATCTGGTCAGTTCACGCTATGCTGAATCACACACATCAGTTTTTGATTGCAGAAATGATTTCAGCAAAAACAGTTACATGTGGTGAATTAAACTGCGGACGCTGAATGCTAAAAATGAAACGTGAAAGTTATGTTTATTAAGGTAAACTTAGTTTTATATTCACACATTTATTCAGTGACAACTTGTGGCATACTCCCTATATTGTTTACCACGGCACTTTAAATATTCGGTCTGAAATAACCTGCAAGTGAGACTTGAAAACAACATTAGCACTGTTTACTTGGCTGTGAACAGTGTTGTACTTTGATAGTCATTGGCTGTTGCTAACATGATTTCACTATTTAGAGTTTGCAAATAATACTTTTATGAAATTATATTATCAAGGAGAAAGTCTGAATGTGCGAATATAAAACCAACTTTACCTTTATGTGTAGGTTCACATGCCCTGACGTACAGGTGAAGTTCACTGTCAGAATGCAGTCGTTTTGCGTGTTGGTAATTACCCAGGCCTTGTACAACGTTAAGTCCGTCTTGTTTCCTTGTCTTTGGCTAGGCGGAATCTCTGTGTTTAGCTCTTGAATCTGGTCATCATGGAGCAATATTTATTGCACATGACCTCAAAGAACAACATTGTTGGCATCCAAAGACTTGTAGGCCTTTATCTTCTCTCTTGTAAAATCACTCGGAGCTTCATTGAGATTGTATATTTCGGGCTGGATGCTTGGTCATTTCGTCTCATTCAATATTCATTGGGGAGGTGCTACCGCAAATGAAGCTGTCAGATGAACGCCGCTCACTTTAACGTTAATTTTGCTGAATCACTGTGCTTGTCAATGGGTGACGAGCTGTTATAATATGCTGTAAGCATTATGTAAATCATGTATATAATAGTTAAGTAATATATCTTATTTCTAAGACAACAACAAACTCTGCACCGCATCTGCTGTAAATGCTGGCGCCCCCGGTTGCTTTCTGCCACCTCCCTGCGCGCGCATCCTGAATGTTTACAAACATGGTAATTGGTCTATACTACACACACTCAGCGGACATTTTATTGGATATACCTGTCCAACTGTTCGATAGCGCACATGTCTAATCAGCCGATCACATGGCATCAACTCAATGCATTTAAGCATGTAGACACGGTCAAGACGATCTGCTGCAGTTCAAACTGAGCATGGCTGCTCTGAGTATTTCAGAAACTGCTGATATATCCAGTGAGTTGATGACAGTGGTCAGAGGAGAATGGCCTGGCTGGTTCGAGCTGATAGAAAGGCAACCAGAACTCAAATAACCACTCGTTACAACCGAGGTCTGCAGAAGAGCATCTCTGAACACACGTCTAACCTTGAGGCGGATGGGCTACAGCAGCAGAAGACCACACCGGGTGTAGCTCCTGTCAGCTAAAAACAGGAAACTGAGGCTACAATTCACACAGGCTCACCAAAATTGGATGATAGAAAATTGGAAAAACATTGCCTGATGAGTCTCGATTCCCGCTGCGACATCATGTCAATATGGAACAAAATCTCTGAGGAATGTTTCCAGTGCCTTGTTGAATCTATGCCACGAAGGATCAAGGTAGTTCTGAAGGCAAAAGGGGGTCCAGTCTGGTACTAGTAGGGTGTACCTAATAAAGTGGCCAGTGAGTGGATGAGTAAATGGTGAGTAAAAATCAACTTTTTGGCGAACTATCCCTTTAAGTCAGGACTGTCTGAACATTTTGGGAATTTGTGGATGGTTTGGAAACGAACTGAGCCCAATAATCTTAACTGTGCCAGTATGATCAGTCAAATATCGAGACAAAACATTTTTTTTCCCCAAAAGATTTTGTTCATTAGCTGTACTTTATTACGCTGTATTTATTAGCTATTATTTTGTGTGTGAGAGTTGAATGGCCAGCGCTCTGCCGGCGCAGATTTGTTTTATAAATGCGATTCTGTTAGACAAGGCGGGAAACGGCCAACCACCTCAGATTTAGTTTTGATGAAAACAACGAATATTCTGATTCCCTTTAATAAATATGCAGTCCTATGTGTCGAAAACATATCTCTGCGTGCTTTACCTGCTCAACGCGTATTTGATTCCCGCCTTTAAGGTCACAATCCACACGCCGTGTGGGTGTGCTTTGTAGATCTCAACGCATGGGGCTGTTTGTACACATGTCACTCTCTAATGGTGGAAACGATGACAGGCTGATGCGTGTGCGCGCACGCGTGTGTGTGTGACAGGTACCTGTAGAGACATCCTACAGGTTGACAGCTCAGTGTAGCCCCTGGCATCTGAACAGCTCATAGAGGGGTAAACTGTGCAGCGTGTGGTTCATTTCTAGTCTTAATTGCCCTGCATGCTGTCAACAACAAGGCTCATAAGGAGCGCGTCGCCTGCCTATGAAGAGAGATCCAGCACATGTTCTGTCTCATTATTCTGAAACCATAGCCCTGACTGGCAGCAAATAGCATGAAGGAATTTCATTTCATTGATTTTTTGGTACAAAATACAAGCTAAATATTACTCTTTTGATGTGCAACCTGGCCCTGACCTTTTATTTATTCATGGACCTTATTATTAAAGCACATTGACAAGGGATGGATGGATGGATGGATAGATTGAAATAATTTCCACACTCCCAGAGTCTTACACTTCCACAGGGTTTTAAACAATTCATTAATGTTGTCCCAACACAAATCGATTGAGTTAACAGAACACATTTTAGTGGATTAACCATAAATTAAATTAAGTTTTCCCCAAAAAACGTCAGGAATTGTGTTTTTTCAACTCATTTGGTTCAAGTAGTTTGAAAAAGCAGCAAAAATACTTTTTGGAGGATAGAAAGATAGAAAGAAAGATAGATAGATATATATAGATAGATAGATAAATAGAATATTGACATTTTAGAAGTTTGAAATAGTATGAAAAAATCTAGAGAGAAACAAGTCTGTAAAATAACAGAACATTTTTAGGCAGTTTATTACAAGGTTTTTGCTGTACTATATACTTTTAAAGGTTAAAAGATGTTGAAAGAAATATCAAGGTCCCATAATGCAATTCAAATGCATAAATAAAACGGGAAAAATAAAAACAAGAATTACAAAATATGCAAAACTGCAAATTTACGAATTTCTTTCTTACAGTTTAGAGTGTTTATTTGATTTTGAGCAAAAAAATAATGATTATATATATATTATTTATTTATATATTTATTTTTTATTTTTTCATTCATTTCAACTTCTTTTCCGGGGCCGTGTCGCAAGAACTGCAGTTTTAGGAGAGAACTTCTCTCCCCAGACACTTTTTCCAGTTCCTCCGGGGGGATCCTCAGGCTTTCCCCGGCCAGCTGAGAGACAAAGTCCCTCCAGTGTGCCCTGGTTCTTCCCCGAGGTCTCCTCCCGGTGGGACATGCCTGGAACACCTCCCTAGGTAGGCATCCAGAAGGCATCCGAAACAGATGCCCGAGCCACCTCCACTGACTCCTTTCGATGTGGAGGAGCAGCTCAACTCCGAGCTCCTCCCGAGTGTCAGAACTCCTCACCTTATCCATAAGGGTGCGCCCTGCCACCCTTTGAAGGAAACTCATTTCGGCCGCTTGTATCCGAGATCTTGTCCTTTCGGTCATGATCCAAAGCTCAGAGTGAGAGTAGGAACGTAGATTGACTGGTAAATCAAGAGCTTTGCCTTTCGGCTCAGCTCCTTTATCACAACGGAGCGGTACATCAACCGCATTACTGCTGCCGCTGCACAGTCAATTTCACGTTCCATCCTTCCCTCACTCATGAACAAACCCCGAGATATTTGAACTTTCCTCCAACCTTTAGATTTGAAACTACCTTTTTCCGGTGGAGCACCATGGCCTTGGATTTGGAGGTGTTGACTGTGATCCTTGTCGTGTCACACTGGGCAGCAAACCGCCTGGGTGCATGCTGAAGGTCCATGTTCGATGAAGCCACCAGAACAACATTGTCTGTGAATAATAGATGAATTGCTGTGGTGCGCGAACCGGACCTCCTCCAGCCCAAGGCTGCATCTTAAAATTCTGTCCATAAAAATTCTGAACAGAATTGTTGACAAAAGGGCAGCCCTGCCAGAGTCCAACATGCACCGGAAACAAGTCTGACTTATTGCCGGCAATGCGAACCAGAGTCCTACTCTGTTCATACAGGGACGAGACGGCCCTAAACAGAGCGCCTCTGACCCCATACTCCCAGAGCACCCTCCACAGAATGCCACAAGGGACGCGGTCGAATGCCTTCCCCAAGTCCACAAAACACACGTGGACTGGTTGGGCAAACTCCAATGAACCTTCGAGCACACTGGTTAGGGTATAGAGCTGGTCCAGTGTTCCACAACCTGGACAAAAACCGCATTGTTCCTCCTGGATCCTAGGTTCAACCATCAGCCGGATCCTCCTCTCTGGTACCCTGGCACATATTATTTGATGTGACTAAAATATCCCACAGCATTATGAGAAACAGGACCTATTGTGACCCTTTTTTATGCACAAAACATGAAAATACATGATCAGCTCTTGACAATTTTTTAATATGTCTGATTCTGATGACGTCACTGTGACGCATACCATATTGTCTTGTTAAAATCGGTTTCATACATATGGAAAGCCAGTGGCGTACTTGCAGAAGATCAAAGACAGTGTGACTCATTATGAACATGTTAAGCGTTCCTCATCATTTATTCTTCTCTAGTCACAGATATCTTTTAAAGAGAACGCATTATGCCAACTTGAACAAGATGTCAAATAAATCTCTGGTGTCCTCAGAATGTGTCTGTGAAAATTTCAGCTCAAGAGACTCTACGGATAATTTATTATAGCTTGTCAGAATCGCTGGTGGGAACTAGTGATGGGAAGTTCGGATCATTTTACTGACTCGGATCTTTGAGTCTCGTTCAATGAGATGAACGAATCATTTTTTCAAGTCATTTTGTTCATTTGGTTCAATTTACCAAAATATTATTAAAATGTTACGAATTCCTTCCAAACACATCTACAACTAGCCCAAAAGGTTGATCGCACGACAAATAAGTCATAAACAGAATACTATAAGAAGGAGAAAATAATAATTCAACGTTTACCTGCTCTTTTGTCTATGAAGGTATTGTTGTCTGTTTGCTCAGCTCACCTCTTCATGTCTTCAAATGTCAGTGGTTCGTTCACGTTACACTCACAGTCACATATAATCTTAACATATAATCTTAACCAATGTACGCAGTCTGAACCGATAGGAGCCATGATAATTAGTTCACCTTTCGAGTC
Source organism: Danio rerio (assembly GCF_052040795.2). Taxonomy (NCBI): domain Eukaryota; kingdom Metazoa; phylum Chordata; class Actinopteri; order Cypriniformes; family Danionidae; genus Danio; species Danio rerio. The sequence continues at coordinate 35,861,612 of NC_141045.1, forward strand.
TTCTGCTTCTTGAGTCGTTCGTTCATCACGTGACAGAAAGACTCAAACCCGAGGACTCGAGAGTTGAACGAATCAATTCTTTTTTCGGCTCTAAACGCATATGATTGGTCCGTGATGAACGAGTGACTCAGACCCGATAGAGGACTCGAGAGATGAACGGTTTAATTCTTTTTCCGGCTCTAAATGATATGATTGGCTACTGCCTTTCCGCGTTGAACAACTCAAAAGACTTGAAATGAACGTTACCACCTGCACAAATGCGTGCACGCGCGGATGAACGAATCACTCCCTGAGAGGACTCGTAGTTCTCGAGTCACATTGAAGATTCGTTCAAATTGAACGAAACGTTTATGAACGACCCATCACTAGTGTGAACATTCATTCATTCATTTTCTTTTCAGCTTAGTCCATTTAATAATCAGGGGTCGCCACAGCGGAATGAACCGCCAACTTATCCAGCATATGTTTCACGCAGCGGATGCCACCACGGGCAATTTAGTTTATTCAATTCTCCTAGAGCGCATGTCTTTGGACAGTATGCGAAACCGGACCACCCGGAGGAAACCCACCTCAACACGGGGAGAACATGCAAACTCCACACAGAAATGCCAACTGGCCCAGCCAGGGCTCGAGCCAGCGACAATCTTGCTGTGAGGGGATTGTGCTAACCACTGCGCCACTGTGTTGAAAAAAATCTGCTTTCCGTTAAACAGAAATTTCGAGGGCGGCTAATAATTCAGGAGGGCTAATAATTCTGACTGTGTTGATGCATCTCGGTCGACATCTTTCCGTTCACACACGCAGGTCTGTCATGTTTTGTGAATAGAGAGCTGCACCTGTAGCCGCGGGCGCAGAAGCTATTTCCAGAAACAAGCTTTTCCAAACCGGACGCGACCGCTGACCTCTGAAACATTAAGAGTAACCATTATCACCTGTGGTCGGAAACTCGGACGGATGCAGCGGAGCGATAGCAATCAAAAAAGTCTTAAACTAATTTAACCTGGGAGCTTAGCCACAAACCGAAAGCATGCATTACAGATGAACAGAACTAAACCAGAGGCAAGATGTAAAAGAAAGGAGGAGAGGATTCATTTCTGTAGCGAGTGAATGTTTTTTTAATGGATATATGCTAGATTTGAACATTTTCTGTCAGGGATTTGTATGTTAAGAGTCTTTGGGGGCTAGTTTATTGGGAATGAAAGATGGTTTGATCATGACAGGCAGCATTCATTTTCTGTTAAGTACATGTGGTAGCCATTGAAGCCTGTGCGACTGCTGTCCTCTACTGGTGACCACGATTAGCTGCTGGTTAGTGTGTTCACTTATTATCTTATTATTTATTGATTATCATCAGCTATTCTAAAACCTCTGAGATGCTGTTTACGTTCTTCTTATTAGTTTGGATTAGTTTTATTATTTATTCATGTAAATCAGTGTGTTTTTAGTAATATTTGTGTTTTGTCACTTTTAAATTCACATAGGTATACACTACCAGTCAAAAGTTTGGAGTCGGTATGATTTTTAAATGTATTAAAATCAGCCTATTCTGCTCAGCAAAGCTGCATTTATTTAATGAAAAATACTGAACAAGTTGTGAAATGTTATTGCACTACAAAATAACTGTTCAAAAGTAGTTTAATCATTTAATTGAAGATTTTATTCCAGTGATTTTAAAGATGAACTTCTGCTTTAATACTCCAGTCTGTAGTCACATGATTCTTCAGAAATCACTCTAATATTAAAGTTATATTTAAAATATAGCATGAACCCTCATTCCCAGCGGATAAAATGTGGCTTATTGAACTAAAAAATATTGCACTGTTAGAATGTTCCACTGCAAGAATTAACAGAGCTAAACCCCATACAATCAAAGCATGGTCCGATTTTATTGAGAAAATTTCTTATATAATAACTAGTTAATTCTCACCCCAGAGTTTTTTTTTTTTTCTGTGTATTGTTATTCATTTATTTTTGTAATGTCTTTATTTTATTATTATTATTTGTAATTTCTTTATGTATTTTTATTTAATGCAAACCCTGGCTTGTATATAGTTGTTGCTAGCTATGTATGCTGGCTTTGTTCTGCAATAAATAAATAATCAAAAAAAAGAAATCACTCTAATATTAATTGTTATTTTTATTATTATTATTATTACTATTAATGGTAATAGTAATCAAAGAAACAATAACTGGAGTACATACAGTACATACATTACTGAAGTAAATACAGTAAGAAATTAAAAAATGTAATAAATATTTAACCATTTTTTATTACATTTAATAAATGCCGCCTTGATGAACAGAATAAATTTCTTTGAAAAAAAAAAAAAACATGAAACAATTGACCCCAAACTTTTGACCGGTAGTGTGTGTGTGTGTATATATATATATATATATATATATATATATATATATATATATATATATATATATATATATATATATATATATATATATATATATATATATATATATATATATATATATACAGTTGAAGTTAGAATAATTAGGCCCCTTTGATTTTTATTTTTTTTTATTTTTTAAAATTTCCTAAATGATGTTTAACAGAGCAATGAAATTGTCACAGTATGTCTGATAATATTTTCTTCTTCTAGGGAAAGTTTTGTTTGTGTTATTTTGGCTAGAATAAAAGCAGTTTTACATTTTTTATAAACCATTTTAAGGACAAAATTATTAGCCCCTTTAAGCTATATTTTTTCGATAGTCTACAGAACAAACCATTTAATACAACAACTTGCCTAATTAGCCAAACCTGCTTAGTTAACCTAATTAGTACCTTAGTTAAGCCTTTAAATGTCACTTAAAACTATTGTTTAGTAATGTGTTGAAAATATATTCTCTCTGTTAAACAGAAAAAATAATAAAATAATAAAAAAATAATAACAAAATAACAAAAATAAACAGGGGGGCTAATAATTCTGACTTATATAATAATAATAATAATAATAATAATAATAATAATCAACATAACAACAACAATAAAATAATAATAATAATAATAATAATAATAATAATAATAATAATATAATATAATATAATATAATAATAATGATAATAATTATAATAATAATAATTATTATTATTATATCAAATGGAAAAATATTTGTTTATTTAAATTAATTGACAATAATATTGAGCATCTTTAAAAACAAGGTCATTTGTGACAAAAGTATATATTTAATTATTCAAAATCATATTGCTAAATGTCATTTAATATTAGTAATTTACATTATAATAATTTCAATAATTTAGAGTATGACTTATTTATTTAGACATTTTATATATATTAATATAAAATATATTACATGTATTAATATATTATTATATAAACACTTCTTTCTATATTATTATTATTATTATTATTCATAGTAATAATAATAATAATATTATAAAAATCTATTATTCCGAAATAAAATCTTAGGCCGATTTGAACATTTGACCATTAGGATATTTACTAATTGTAAATGTTTTTTTATTTTCTTATACCATCTTTTATTGTTTGTCATGTGAAATCTGCAGAGCTAGAAGATATTCTGAAGAATGTAGGCCGCATTCAAGAAAAAAAGTGAATGGAATATATACACTCACCGGCCACTTTATTAGGTACTTACTAATTACGGGTTGGACCCCCTTTTGCCTTCAGAGCTGCCTTAATCCTTCATGGCATAGATTCAAGAAGGTACTGGAAATATTCCTCAGAGATTTTGCTCCATATGGCATGACAGCATGCTGCAGGTTTGGCGGATGCACATCCCATGATGTGAATTTCCCGTTCCACCACATCCCAAAAATGCTCTATTGGATTGAGATCTGGTGACTGTGGAGGCCATTTGAGTACAGTGAACTCATTGCTCTGGATATTTTCTCTTTTACAGATCATTCTCTGTTAACCCTAGAGATGGTTGTGCGTTAAAATCCCAGTAGATCAGCAGTTTCTGAAATACTCAGACCAGCCCATCTTGCACCAACAAACGTGTCACATTTAAAGTCACTTAAATCACCTTTCTTCCCCATTCTGATGCTCGATTTTAACTGCAGCAGACCATCTTGACCATGTCTACATGCCTAAACGCATTGAGTTGCTGCCATGCGATTGCCTGATTAGAAATTTGCAACACCCAGCAGTCGGACAGGTGTACCTAATAAAGTGGCCGATATATAAATATATATTGTTTTCTAATGTTTTTCAAGGACTTTAGTTTCTCTCCATCTGAACAAACACCTGTGACATTTACCATAAAACCCTGAAACCTTCCATCTAAATCATACAAACCAGAACGACATATTCACAAGCCAATACCGAAATCCATAAATTTGTCAACACAAGCCTCTAACACGCTCGCGAGTCTCTTTATACAGTGAGGTGACATGAGTTATGAGCTCATAAGACGCCGCGTTGTCATATGGAAATAAGAGACACTCAAAGCACAGCATTATTTCATCCCTTCCCATGTATCGACACCCTTAACTTTACCTTAAAGTGACCTTGCAAATAATTTACTCCTGTTTACAGAGCAGATTGAGCAGCAGGTTCAACCAGGAGACATTTGTTTACCCGCTCTTCCTTCCAGAAAGCTCATCCGAATGCAGCTTTTGCGAGTCTCTTCTTCTTCCACGCGCTATTTTTAGGAGACACAAAAATGCCTCCCAGCAAATATCGCATGAATATGGATGACACGCTGTGCTGTTGAATGTGGTTTTGAGCAAAAAAAAAAAAAAAAAAAAAAAAAGCGGCAACAAAAACACAAACATGCTTGCAGGTAATGCGTGTGCGTCTTTCATAAATCCTCAACAAGAAGTCTTCCATTACAGCAATTAGGAGACAGATCCTGTGTTTGGCGTTCAGTGATAGCGACGCTCTCCAAACCTTTCACCGCAGGATTAGCGCATTCAGGATTTAGGTTCCGAACACAACTCGTCTGAGCAAATATATTTACAGCTCTGCACAATTCAACAAGCAGATTTCATATAAACACGATGCTTTACATTATTTTCATTTAGTAAACACTCTGAAAAAAGGCTGGGTTCCACACAGTTCCTTCAGTTGTGCCTACACAAATCGATCAACTCAGTTGTTTTTGCAAATTGAAGTTGATTGAACAGGGTGGCATGGTGGCTCAGTGACAGCACAATGGTCGCAGGTTCGAGTCCAGGCTGGGGCAGTTGGCATTTCTGTGTGGATTTCTCAGGCATTTCTCCCCATGTTATTTGAATCATTTAACTCTTTTTCATTTGTATAGATATTAGCGTATTGCTGTACACCTGTCGTATTTTAAGCAATGTGTAAGCGAGGCGCACAACTGCTCTGCTCTTGACTTTAAACCTGATTTAAGCTGGTCTTTCGGCTTTGGTTTGGTTGGTTGGTTTTAGCTGGTTGACCAGGCTGTTTTTAAAGGGGTTTTGACCATTTCCAGGCTGGTTTCCAGCCATTTCCAGCCTGTTCTTAGCTGGTCAGGCTGGAAAATGACCAGCTAAATCCAGCTAAAACCAGCTTGACCAGCCTGGTTTAAGCTGGACATAGCTGGTTTTGGCTGGGCTCCCAGCCTGGCTAAGCTGGTTTTAGCTGGTCATCTCCCAGCCTGACCTGCTAAGACCAGGCTGGAAATGGCTGGAAACCAGCCTGAAAATGGCCAAAACCCCTCTAAAACCAGCCTGGTCGACCAGCTAAAACCAGCCAACCAGCCTAGGCTGATTCAAGCTGTTTTTTTCAGTAGGGATATGTTGAAAGTCGTATGGAAGGTGAGTAAACAATAGCAGATCAGTTAATTTTAGGGTGAACTAAAACCTTCAAAACTAATTTTAAAACACTTCAAAACCCAAATCTGCCATCCGTAGGTTATTCAAACTACAACAGAAGCTCATTATTCAATCATAATTGATTCACGCTGCTCTTAACACTAACAGCTTTGATTCATCGTCAATTCAAAATGGCGTCGTTGTCAGGCATAAATCAAAACCGCCTGTAAAGTTCTCCGTCCTCCGTGTACTTTTGCGAGTTCTTGTAATTGAATGGGGGTGTCTATGTATATAGCTTTAAATTTGGGCCAATTTGGGGCCCGGCGAGCATGTATCTTCGAAGACAAGTTTATTTTTGCGATAGTCAATTTTTCAAGTCTCCTTCGGCGTCAGCTCATATCCTTGAGAAGGAGGCCAGAGAGAAGAGATGATTTACTAATCAGGTCTCAGCGGAGCAGTGGTCAAAACCCAAACTCCTCAAGCTGGAGGATTAATGACAGCATTGGCCAGAAGAGGGTGCTGTTGGGCTCTGTATCAGCACTGCTGCATCTGGAGAGATTTCTTAATTAACATCAACAGTATATCGCACACTGCAGTCTGATTTCTGCAAGCTGATTGTTTTTTATTATGAGATACAAATATACAATTAAATCCGTCTTTATTTGGCGGATAAGAGGTGACTATTCTGGAGTGTTTATTAATAGATTAATAAATGTGTATGTTATATAGTATATTATCATAAAAGGTGACTATGCTAAAGTAATTTTATTAGATTAATACATATGCATGTTCAAAATTAACATCATAAAAGCCATAATAACATCAATAACAATAGTTCCTTTTCTAATTTAAGAGGTGACTATTCTAACTATTTAATAGATTAATAAATATCTATGTTATATATTATCATTAAAGATGTCATGATAGCTTCTTTTTCCCTTCAGCAGAATGTGAAGTTGATGCTAGTGTCAAAATAATAAAATATATGACAAAAATATAATATTTTATGAAATTTAAGTCAGTAATTACAGTCAATTAAACTCACAATAATAATCAATAATATAAAAATAAAATATTATATTAGAAAATCACTATTTTAATTAAATAGATCTTAATTAAGATCAACAATAGCAGTCTGATTTCTGCAAGCATATTGTTTTTTTATTATGAGATACAAATATGAATATATTTAAATACATTTTTTTTGGCTGATAATAGGTGACTATTCTAGAGTATTTATTAATAGATAAATAAATATGCATGTTATACAGTATATTATCAAAAAATGTGACTATACTAAAGTATTTTATTAGATTAATTCATATGCATGTTCAAAATCATCATTAAAATGCCATAATAACATCAATAACAATAGTTCTTCTAATTTAAGAGGTGACTATTCCAGAGTATTTATTATTAGATTATTAAATGTGCATGTTATACAGTAAATTATCACAAAAGGGGACTATTCTAGAGTATTTTTGAATAGATAAATAAATATCTATTTGATATGTTATCATTAAAGATGCCATAATAGCTTGTTTTTTTTCCCCTCAGCAGACTGTGATGTTGCGGCTAGTGTCAAAATAACAAAATACATGAGAAAAATATAATACTTTAAGATATTTAAGTCAGTAATTAAAGTCAATTAAACTCACAAGATAATAATAAATCATCTAATAATATATTAAAAATTTTACTATTTTAATAAAATAAAAAAGAACAACAGCAACGCACAATGCAGTCTGATTTCTCCAAACTTCATGTTTTTTTTAAAGATACAAATATAAATACACTCAAATCCGTCTTTTATGGGAGGGATAATAGGTGACTAGAGTATTATTTAATAGATTAATAAATATGTATGTGAAATTTTATTGTTATAGATGCCATAATAGCGTTTTTTGAAGTCATTATTCAGAAATTAAAGTCAATTCAACTCTCATTAAAAATAAAGAATATAATAGTAAAATAATATATTAGAAATTTCACTAATTGAACGACAGTATCGCACACAGCAGTCTGGTTTCTGCAAGCTTATTGTTTTCATATACAGTTGAATTAATCGCCCCCCTTTAATTTTTTTTCTTTTTTAAATATTTCCCAAATTATATTTAACAGAGCAAGGAAATTTTTACAGGATGTCTGATAATATTTTTTTCTTGTGGAGAAAGTCTTATTTATTTTATTTTGGCTAGAAAAAAAAAACAGTTTTTATGTTTTAAATAAACATTTTAAGGTCAAAATTATTAGCCCCTTTAAGCAGTTTTTTTTTTCCGACTGTCTTCAGAACAAACCATCCTTATACAATAACTTACAATAACTTGCCTAATTACCCTATCCTGCCTAGTTAACTTAATAAACCCAGTAAAGCCTTTAAATGCCACTTTAAGGGGATTTACACCTAAATAACTGCTGCAAAATTAAATAATAAAAAAGTAAAAAGTTATAGTATAAAATTCAATATTATAATAACGGTTGTTTAAAACAATAATTAATGAATTCATGAAAAACAAAATACTGTAAATACTAATAATCAGATGTTTAAGGGATCAGCGATAATATAAATCATATCTAATAAAGTTCAATCAAGCAAAATAATATACATTTATATATTTAAATGATTCTTATTTTCAAATAAATTGTACAGGCTTTTAGCTTGCATTTCCTATTTTATGTCATTTTCATTTAAATAAAATCGATGCAAGCCTATTTCTGGGATGGGACGATCACTTCTTTAGTGTTTAATGCATCATTTTTTTAAATATTTAAATAATTCAGCACTATAATGAATCATAAGTGTGGTTACAAATATTCATGAGCGCATAAATAAGGTGAATTCTATTTATAATAATAGTATGAGAGCATTAGAATGGCTTAACAAACGTGTCATCAGTGATTTATACTTGTTCAAAGAGTTTACAATAATAATTATGTTTTTAATCTGTAGCCTCGCCAAACCAGCTGCGTTAATGAAATACATTATCATAAGCAGATTAAAGACGGTCTTTGAATCCGGTCAGTGCTTAGATGTTGATTTAATATCCAGCGGTAATGATATTTTTATGTCAGATCACGTGTCGTTCGTGTCTTATATTCTCACAACCAGCACGTCTGCTGTTGTTTATTTCATCAAAGAGACTACTGTAAGCTCAATTCAAGTGACACACAGCGAGTCAAGTTAACTCACATCTCCGCAAGGCCTCAGAAAAGCCAGCTCAGCCTTTCAGCACTATAATTGCAGGTGCATCTGGAGCCCGAAGTGATTTATTATATATTTGTTAAAGGAGATCTCTCATGCCTCTTTTTACAAGATGTTAAATAAGTCTCTCAGAGTGTGTGTGTGTATTAAGTTTCAGCTCAAAATACCACATATTATATAATTATTATATATTTTTGCGATTATTGGCTGTTATATTTTTGTCTAACATGCCTATTATAGTGAAGTTTATTTATAAACTAATTTCGAGAGGATCACATGCTTTGCTTGCAGCCGGCCCAGCATTATTCAATTTATAATTCACCAATCAGACGATTCCTAAGCCACTATAAATACCCCAAGTTCCATTTAATAGCCATCTTCATTTTGAAGAATCCCCTCTTCCACCCCTACTCCTCCTCCTTTCCTAGATGGGTGGCACGGTGGCCCAGTGGTTAGCACTGTTGCCTCACAGCAAGAACGTTACTGGTTCTAGACCTTACCAGTCCAGCCAATGTTTCTGTGCGGAGTTTACACGTTCTCCCCGTGCTCACGTGGGTTTCACCCGGGTTTACGTGGGTTTCACCCTCCCACCATCCAAAAACAGGCAACTTACAGGGCTCGAAATTGCGACCATTTTGGTCGCATATGCGCCCGAAAATTAATCTATGCGACCTTATAATATATTTGGGTGCATTAGTGCGACTGCAGATAATGGTTGTAGTGCGACCTGTTTTGATTTTTTGTAAAAACGTGCTGAATCGCTCTTCCCTGCCGCTATATTGGTTCATATTAGCTGTCATTCACTCAAGGTATTCCGCTGTCAGATGACAGGGAAGGAGCTTTTATGACCACGGGAAATGCAAACGGCTGAAGAGTAAAAACTTAAAGCACACAGGTTTGCAAACCCCACCTAAAGTTGAGGCGCAGATGAAAGCGATCATGACACGTCACGTGGTGAATAATGATCCGCCAGCTGAGATCAATCGAGTACGCGCTTCTTGGAGAAGGTGCCCGAATCTCCATGCGTTGCATTCACTGCGTGTTCAGCGCAAATGTCCGCTAAAAGTCAAATCTAATACTGTACATATCATCGCCAAAGAAGCTCGCCTTTACTAAGTTTACACTGAAACTGCGGCTCATAACAAAGACCGGTTTTGCGCCGATGGTTAGCGCAAGAACCCTGCTCTGCCTGCTCATAAATTGGGTCGGCTGACGCGCCTGCTTTTCCACTAACACAGAAACATGAAGATCAGCTCAGACTGAACCTTTAAATTGACACAAACTGAAACCAAAACTTTTAAAGAGTGATAGAAGTGAGACTTTACTTACTTTCTTTTGTCTATTCTTTTTTTGAGGTGTATATTATTTTTATATTTATTTACTGATGACTGCTTTGCAGCTTTCATCATTGAATTGAATGATTTATTATAATCTTTTGTTTGTTTTGTAGCAGAAATATTATTTATTAAATTGACATGCATATAAAAACAGCAGTACAAAATCAATATTTCTTACTGCAATGCTTCATTTTTTATTGATGCAAACTATTCAATTATTTTTCATAAAGCAACAAACTTTTTTATAGCAGATAACCTACATTCATGCACATTCAAGGCAGTATCATAATGAGAAATGTAATTCATTGTTACTATTATTGTCATTTTTTATCATCATTAATATTCTATGGCCTAATTATTAGACATTCATTTTGGAATTATTGCACACAAATATCAATGCCTTCGCAGCATTAGTTAGATAGTTGTTTCTGGTTTTTGTCAGTCCTATTAATGTTGTTTTAAAATACAATAAATCCTTCAAAAAACAATTTGCAGCAGTGCTTATTCATTTTTGGTGGGTGCTCCTAAATTTTTTCTGGTGCTCCTAAATTTTTTTTGGTGCTCCTAAATATTTGAAGTTGGGAGCACCGGTGCTACCAAGTAAAAAAGTTAATTTCGAGCCCTGACTTATGTTAACTGACTAACTCATATCGGCACCATAGACATGCTCCAAGTAAGTAGTTATCTCTTAAGAGCGATCGCTATCTGTTCATTAGCTCCCACAGCAGGGGAGTTCTCCAGATCTACCTGAGCTCAAAGTCCCCTCTTGCCTTGAAAACGGGAGGGAGCCCCGGGCTCGAGGATCTTATGAGCTCAGGGCTCTCTACTGGCACAGCATGCCAAACGAGCTTTATAATCAATCATCAGCTAAGTGTGAACTCTTGAATCTATTATATACAGTCAAGCTCGAAATTATTCATACCGCTATCAAATTCTGACTTAAAGTGTTTGTTCAAATGTAAATTAAAGCTAAGAAATTTGTAGTTTTTTTTCACAATGATGCCTCTTGTTCATAATCTTAATATCTTTTTGGGATATACCTGTCTGATATAAAGTAAATAAATAAAAAAAACATGCTGGTTGAATAAAAGTCAGGCCTATGAATAATTTCGGACTTGACTGTTTATTATCTCACCTGACTACTTATAAAAATGCTCCACCTGTGGCCAGTTTATCTCCATCCTTGACAGCAGAGACCTTTTCTTGTTCCTCCTCAAACTGAGTTGATTGCTGGTACGGTGGAACAGCTGATCTGAAGTGACGCGGCCGAGCGCCCCTCCCCCACTCAGGGCACAGGACAGCGCGCGGACCCGGGCCTCGCTGCACCCGCGCTGCGCTGTTTTTGTTCGCGGGAACTCATGCGGATAATTTGCTGGGATGGAGCGGAGGCCTGTCACAAGGAGTTGGCTCAAGGGGTGAGGGGTAAAAAATAGCAGCGGCATCTTCCTATGCTCAAACGCAGCCCCCGATGATGAGCATTAAATATGAATGTCTTCGTAAGCAGGCTAAAAAGGCATCAAGCTCGCCATCTTCTGATATGCGCTTTTAAATTCATCATTTCTCAGGCTTTTGGTGTCTGATTTGAAAGCTGGAGGTATAATCCCACTGACAGAGCGCTTTAGATGAATTATTTTTGTTCTTTAAGAAGGGGAATATTAATAAACTGTTGTTGAATTAGACTGTTCCCTGCTGCAGCGCAGATGGGATCAGTTGTTGTCGATTTACCTCAAGCTTTTTCCTCGCCATGTTGTTGATAAATATGCGAATTCATGCCTGCACTTCGTGTTTAATTAGATAATGTGACTAGATTTGTTATCCCAGAAAATAATATGAGGTAAATTATATGCAAGAAGAGAATCGCCTGCTCTGATAGTTTTCTTTAGACGCTGCAAGAATCAATGCTACATTTCCCACAATCAAAATCCGAATAATTGAAAAATTTCCAGAACAAAACCAGGAAATAAATGCTACCGTGACCGAAGTCAACCACATAATTCTAGTTTTCCTGGAACATGACGTCATTAAAGGGTCACGAAACACCAAAACACATGTTTTGAGCTGTTGACAGTCGTATATGTGTCCCACACTGCTAAAAACACTATTAGGACACCTATATTTCGCTAAAAAGTGTAAATTGGTTGTTTTTGCGTTATTTCAAGCAAATTCGTACTTCCTGTTTGAAACTAATTTTTGAAGCTGCGTCACGGTCATGACATAATAGCGTGTATTCCAGCGTGCAGACTGGGCGTCTGTGCCAGAGTGTGTCTTATTACTACTTACAGTGTGATGCATTAATGCACGAGTAAAGCTTGGTTCAAACCAATCAGCGCGCTCTATTGTGCAACTTCATTAATATTCATTACTGTCACAGTGTTTAGACGACAGAGACGCCACGTTGTGTTGGCAAAACAAGCGTGAAGTGTTGGTTTTATAGTTTGCTGCAGTTAAGTTTTGTTTTCATTTTCTCTCTGTGAGAGCGCAGCTGGAGTCACGTGTGGATTAACAATGTACGCGACGCTCGACAACAATAACTTGCGTGTCTAAGAAGGATTATTGTTTACCTGAGAGCTGTTCTCATCTGCAAACGCTGAGATCCAGATTCGCTTGTAGTCTCCTCTTAATAAAGACGCGGCTCTAGTTGCTGGTGATTGTCCTGTCTCTACAGATTTGGTAAGTGAGCGACCAGTGCTCTTTGTTTATTCAGTCTGTTCGTATCGAACTAAGTTAACTATTGCACCGAGTGTAAACATGTTAGCACCACAACCAAACTATAACCTCGTGAAGGGTTTTTACCGCATTTAGTGACCGGAATAACACACGCGGCTTTCTGCCGCTACCTGCCGTGTGCATCTAAGTTTCCGGAGGGTTTTTTTTCTCTCATTCGCCGTGCGGTATCAAACATTGCATGAAAAATACACGCTTAGAGCAGCTCCTTGAATCAAATATCTCGTTTGTCGCGAGGGGCATGAATAAAGAAAGCCAAACTGCAGTTAAAGTCCACCAATTAATATTTTGGCAAATAATTCGACTACAGATGTCCATGTAAACACCATCAATTTCTCCCGTGTGTGTATGTGTGTGTGTGTGTGTGTGTTTGTTTTGACTCTGAAACTCCCGCGTGCCCAAATAGACACTCCCACACCATCCCACTTTAGTTCCTCCGACACTCCCCCCTAAACAGAGCTGGACACGCCCACTTTTCTGACTTTTTCCAAAGTAGAGGTGTGAAAACACCCTGCTGAAACAAGGGGGTTTCATAGTGATAGGGCAAAAAAAAAAAACAGAACATCCCATTTCTGAACAGTCGTTCATTTTTTTGTGCCATATATAACATTATAGATCAGCAGTGGTGGAAAGAGTACTAAAAAATAAATACTTAAGTAATAGTTTCATTACTTGCCTAAAATTATAGTGCAAGTACAGTAAAAGTATCTGTTTTAAATACTAGTCAAAGTATAATTAAAAAGTAGACCTTTTAAAAGTACACGAGTAGTATGACACTGATTAAAGCTGATGCCTTTACATGTAATTAGGGGAGGTGTGTAAACGTAACATTCTGTAGTAACTTTTGTTATTACCCAGCAGGAACACAACGTCATAAGACGTTAATATTAGGTTCGATTTAGGTTGTCCTGTCAGGTGACCATAATTCAATATCTAGCCAGTGTCTAACTATGTTTATTTTAATGTCCAATAACGATGTCAAATGACGTTCGTATTTGGTTGATTATAGGTTACGTTAGAAACTGATCAAAATCCAATGTCGAACCAACATCTTAAACCAATATCATATTGATATTAAACACTGGCATTTATTTGTCTGGTACGGCAGCCAAAATCCAATGTCTGATAGATGTTATAGTGGTAACGTCCACACAACATCAAGCTGTAACATCATTAGACGTTGATATTTGGTTGATTTTAGGTTGGACATTGATGTCGGCCTTACGTTGGGTTCTCATGTCAACCTAAATTTCATTTCCAAACAAAATGCTACGTCCACAAGACGTTGGGGTTTGTCAATCTGACGTAATGTTGATGTTCTGTGCCTGCTGGGTGTTTAAAGCCATTTGGGTCATCATACAGTAAACATCCTTCATCCTTTCATCAGTGACATGCGTCTTGATCTACCTTCTATGTGTGTGTCACCGACTCGATCCCAGTCATTCCCCTCGCTGGCCAGCAGAGGCCGCCATATCCGAACTTCTAGCATTACATCATCCACTTACACTTATCGTGCACACCTGAATCACATTTCAGTTAACGACCCACGTACCCTTTATAAGCCGCACTCAAACACTCAGTCAGTGTGAAGTCTTATTCAGCCCCGGCCAGCATTACTGAGCGTTATATCCTGCCTGATCTCCTGTGTATGACTCTAGCCCGTTTCTGACTCTGCTTCGCCTTCTGCCTGCCCACGATCCACGCCTGATACACGGACTCTGATACTCGCTGCCTGCCCTCGACCCAAGCCTGATACACGGACTCTGAATCACGCCGCCTGCCTTTGACCCATGCCTGGTAACTCACTTTGTGTCTGTCTGCCGCCAGCCTTAAGACCACTACTACTACTGTTGATGTGTATTTGCACCTTTGTGCATATTGTGTGTTTGAGTAAGATTGTAATTAATAAATACTGCATAATGGATCCCTCCGTGTCAGTCTCCTCGTTACAGTTTGATTGCAGTCACAGGACTGATTTGTCTAATCCCCATAGACACGAAGAAATAAAGTAGTGAATGCAGGTTGAAGGAAAGCAGTGGATCAAAAGTACCGATACTAAAATGTACTCAAGGGAAAGTAAAAGCACACATGTTTAAATCTACTTAGTAAATTACAATTCCTGAGAAAAACTACTCAGTTACAGTAATTTGAGTAATTGTAATTTGTTACTTTACATTCGCTCATTCAGAGCTAAGAACCGACGGATGTGCAACTACTTTAATCATGAGGTAAACGCAAAACTAAGAGAGTGTATGTGTATATATGTATGCATATGGTTGAGGAGACATGGAAAAAGTGCTGAGCTGTTGGTCCTCCTAAAACGTGGTTGAGAAACATGCAGGATTGTTGTGGTCTCTAACATGTCCAGATCTTTTAGCTTGTACCCAGCCTTGCTTCGGATTGTTTACCGGCTGGCTTTAACCATTCCAGCATGGCGAAGGGCCTGCATATAGCTTCCCACAGAATCACCCACTAATGAGGCGTCTACATTAGAGAGAATAATAACTGAATTGTTTCACATCCCGAAGAACTGTCCCACGAGCAGCTCAAGCTGAATTAATTGCTTAAGATTCTGAAGAAGAAAGTTATAAATAGCACCGCAGACGGATATAGTTGATTATACAGTGGGTATATACAACACACAGGTTTGTGTTTCTCAGCTGTCACTGCGCTCTTTCCACTTGTCTTTATTCAGGGCTCAGTCATCATTCTCGTCGTGTTTTCGTTCATCTGTGAATCCTCCAGTGTCTACAGAGAGATGGTCTGCTCAACAAGATGCACAGGCAGTCACACGCAGACACTTTCCCCTAAATCTCCAGCATCCATGTGATGCCTAACAAGTCCCCAGGCTTCCTTCACTAAGATCCAGAGATCCCAGAGGAGCAGCAGGTGCACAAACCCCCTCGCTCACGTTCCCAAGATTTTTGGATAAGACTGCCTGCTTTTTTTTGGTGGAGAATGCGAGCACTGCATTGAGTGTTCAGCTCCCGCCTGTGTCTGATTACTTCCATAGTACCTGCCCTATTGGCAGAACTGATTGTAAACTTTTCCTAGTCTCAGGTAGAACTCTTTTAAAGGGGTGCTCCTGATAATGCGCTCATAAAACCCCCAAAATGCATGAATGAAAACCACTTCAGAGCAGTTTCACTGTTAACAAACATCTGCGAGTTAAAACTGTCGGTAATCAAATAAATAAAAAACAGTAAGATAAAGACAATAGAAAGAAATGTTTATATTGTTCCGCACATCCATGGTATTTCACACCACTGTAAGTATTTTGCCAACATAAATATCTTAGACACAATGCATCGCAATGAACCCATGTGTGGTCACCTCTGTATATTCTGTGCATCCTAATTGTAAAAAATGTCCCACCTTCACTAAACCTCTAAAATAAGGCAACAGCATTTGAATTCAATTCTTAAATCTAGTTTACATCATGACAAATTCGTGTAGTTTAAAATGTCTAGTTTTTCCCTCGTCAGTCTCAAATAAATGTATGTAAATTAGCCGGCAGCTAGCTCTCTGCAACTCTCACATGGTCGCTAGTGAGCACCGTCTTTCGGATGAGATGTTAAACCGAGGTCCCGACTCTCTGTGGTCGTTAAAAATCCCAGGATGTCCTACGAAAAGAGTAGGGGTTTAACCCCGGCATCCTGGCCAAATCTGCCCTCTGTACATCATGGCCTCCTAAACATCCCCATATTCAATTGGCTTCATCACTCTGTCTTCTCTCCACCAATCAGCTGGTGTGTGGTGTGCAGCCTGGCGCAAAATGGCTGCCGTCACGTCATTCCTCCCATTGTGTAAAGCACTTTGAGTGCCCAGAAAAGCGCTATATAAATGTAAGGAATTATTAATATTATGTAAATTACATGGAAATGTATGCAAATTACATATATAACATACAAGTTCATATTTGGATTGCACATATATAAAATATTTGTCATATATGCAACATATATTTTAAATATTGCTAAAATTGGCTTTTCAAATAAATTTTTGATACATTAAAAATGACTACATTTCCAGGCTTAAATGGCTTATTAGATTTTTTTACCTTTTCTGTAATAACTATATATATATATATATATATATATATATATATATATATATATATATATATATACATATATATATATATATATATATATATATTATACAGACTTTGAATTACATATTGTTGAATATATATATATATATATATATATATATATATATATATATATATATATATATATATATATATATATATATACACACTCACCGGCCAATTTATTAGGTACACCTGTCCAACTGGCAGCAACTCAATGCATTTAGACATGCAGACATGGTAAAGAGAATCTGCTGCAGTTCAAACTGAGCACCAAAATGGGGAATAAAGGTGATTTAAGTGACTTTAGTTTTTGGTGCCAGACAGGCTGGTCAGAGTACTTCAGAAACTGCCTATCTACTGGTATTTTCACGCACAACCATCAATGAATGGTCCAAAAAAGAGAAAAATATTCTGTGATTCGCAGAATGCCTTGTTCATGCCAGAGGTCAGAGGTGAATGGCCAGACTGGTTCCAGCTGATAGAAAGGCAACAGTAACTTAAATAAGCACTCGTTACAACTGAGGTCTGCAGAAGAGCATCTCTGAACACACAACGCATCCAACCTTGAGGCAGATGGGCTACAGCAGCAGAAGACCACACCGGGTGCCACTCCTGTCAGCTAAGAACAGGAAACTGAGGCTACAATTCACACAGGCTCACCAAAATTGGACAATAGAAGATTGGAAAAATGTTGCCTGCTGATGAGTCTCCATTTCTGCTGCAACATCCGGATGGTAGAGGTCAGAATTTGGCATCAACAACATGAAAGCATGGATCCATCCTGCTTTGTATCAATGGTTCAGGCTGGTGGTGGTGGTGTAATGGTGTGGAGATATTTTCTTGGCACACTTTGGGCCAATTAGTACCAATTGAGCATTGTGTAAATGCCACAGCCTACCTGAGTATTGTTGCTGACCATGTCCATCCCTTTATGACCACAGTGTACCCAACTTCTGATAGCTACTTCCAGCAGGATAGCGCACCATGCCATAAAGCGTGAATCATCTCAGGCCCCGTTTACACTAGTGCATTTTAGTTTTAAAACGGCGATTTAGATCAAAAACGATCCATGTCCACACTAGCGTTTCACCTAGCGTCTCTGAACATATCTCCGTCCACACTACGCCACCAAAAACGTATATCACGTGACCATTCGCGCACTCTGGGCATGCGCATTCTAGTATAAACAGAAAGCATGCGTCTCGCTCGGCATTTGGTTATTGTTAGTCAACAAACGCCGGTTGAACATTAAACACGATGGCAAAGAAAGCAAAAGTGGTATTTTTGTGGACAGACGAGTTGTTACTAAAACGTAACAAATGAATAACTGCACAATAACACCTAAAACAGACAATAGTGCAAACAACGCTCCCATTTCTGTGCCCCTGTTGTTGTTTACAGTACTGTCTTCCGGTAGCGTTAAAACCTTGTGTTATAGTCATGTGATAGGGGCTAGACGAATAAGGGAAGGATACGCAATGACACAAAAGCCCCAATCAGGTAGCGAATCTCAACAGTCCCGCCTCCGTTTTCAGATGTCTCCGTTTTTCCTCATCCACACTGAGACGGAGCAGCAGCGTTTTAGAATGAAAACGGCCTCTCCAGCATTTCCAAAACACTCCGTTTTCAGCGCTCGAGAACTCCGTGTGGATGGATGGCGAAACCGTAGCAAAACTTATGCATTTTAAAACGAAAACGCATTAGTGTAAACGAGGCCTCAGACTGGTTTCTTGAACATGACAATGAGTTCGCTGTACTCAAATGGCCTCCACAGTCACCAAGTCTCAATTCAATAGAGCACCTTTGGAATGTGGTGGAACGGGAGATTCGCATCATGGATGTGCAGCCGACAAATCTGCAGCAACTGCGTGATGCTATCATGTCAATATGGAGCAAAATCTCAGAGAAATATTTCCAGTGGCTTTTTAAATCTGTGCCACGAAGAATTAAGGCAGTTCTGAAGGCAAAAGGGGGTCCAACCCGGTACTAGTAAGCTGTACCTAATAAAGTGGCCGCCGAGAGTGTATGTATATATATATATATATATATGTTGAGAATTGAGCCCTAAGACAACTGTTGTACCCTTTATATATGTATAGCCTTCATGAAAATCGAATTCTTTTCTAGTTTAAGGGTCATTTAGAACAAGTTATCTAACTAAATACATCCTTTAGAGGGCATTTTGCACTGTTAAAATGGCCAACTTTCTACCCATAAATCAACAGGAGGGTTAAATGGCAATTTTTTAATCCAATGCATTGCATCATTAGCTTCTTTTTAACCAATACACTCATTGATTTGGGGAATCTTCCCACACCCACCATCCACACACTGAGGATCGGCTCTGCTTATAGGATGTCCGGTGACCCAAACCAGGATAGCTACATGGACAGCAGAAACTCACAGGAAAGTAGAAGCAAGGAAGTGCTCACCCAAAAATAGTCCTCCCCGGGCCATTGTAACAAAGGACAAAGTGACATTGTGAACATCGCTAGCATCTGTGTATAACCTCGCAGTTACAAACGCCCCCTGCCCAAGTTCTGAGCAGACTCCGCTGTCATCCTCCAAGGAGCAGCCATTTTGGAACGCTCTCCCCGGCACAGATGTTGCATATTAAAAAGTGGGGCTCTTGGAGAAAAGGTGGGGTGGGATCTCTCGGCGGGGCTCACCTGCGCCATCATCCGCGAAGCCAATCCATGAGAGGAAGCTGCCTAACCAACCAAAGACAAAGTGACAACAATGATAAAGTCATCTCATTTCCTGTCTGACCCTGAGCAGGTGAAGATGTGGACAAATGACTTCACTCATGAGAGTGTCTTGTTTACCGCTTTTCGTCTTTTCCTAGTTACTCTTACTGGACAGTCACAGCTCTTTTACTTTGTTGGTGTGATGTATAGTACAGAAATATCGATTCTGAGCACAACCAAATGTCAAAAAACACATCTAGATGAGCTTGCTGAGTGTTATTTACATTGATATGGGCCTTAAAGGGACAGTTCATGCAAAACTCTGTCAACATCTTCAAACTCTACGCTTTAAAAAAATACCTGGTAATGAACCGTTTCCATGTTTTGTTATTCACAAGTGTTTACCATTTATTTACAGTTGTGAATTGCATTATGGTATGTTGATTTGATGTTGAAATTTCAGCTCTACAGTTTGACAGAGTAGTTTGAGTGATCTAATGTATAAGAAATTAAATACCAAGAAATAAGT
Source organism: Danio rerio (assembly GCF_052040795.2). Lineage (NCBI taxonomy): Eukaryota > Metazoa > Chordata > Actinopteri > Cypriniformes > Danionidae > Danio > Danio rerio. Next base: position 35,881,944 of record NC_141045.1, read on the forward strand.
CTGTAAGTTAGCATAAAATGTACTGGCAGCTTTTTCATTTTAAACTATTAAAAATGTTCATAAAAGTCACTTTTTCCAACATTTGAAGGTTAAAAGTTGTTGGAAGAAAGAGTAAGGTCCCATAATGCATACATAAATGGGGAAAAATAAAAAACAAATCAACAAAATATGGGAAACTGCTAAATTTACGGATATTTTTACAGTTTAAAATGATTACAAACCAGTCTGAAGACATCAAACCATTGAAATGACTTGAGTATATAGCAAGTACATTTCAATTTTTGGATGAACTATGCCTTTATTTGCAAAGCTATGGGTCTTAAAGGGACAGTTCACACAAAATGTGAAATTTCATCAACATTCTGCGAACCCTATACTTATTACAAACCTGTTTGAACGCAAATAGAAGATATTTTGAAGAATGCTGAAGACATCGAGCCATTGACTTCAGCTCAATGACATAGTAGGAAGTCTTCAACTCTCTTCAAAATATCTTCTTTTGTGTTTGACAGAGGAAAATCATAATAAATGTTTTGGAATGACTTGAGGGTGAGTAAATAGCAAGTACATTTCAATTCTTGGATGAACTATCCCTTTATTTACAAAGCTATGGGTCTTAAAGGGACAGTTCACGCAAAATGTGAAATTTCATCAACATTCTGCGAACCCTATACTTATTACAAACCTGTTTGAACGCAAATAGAAGATATTTTGAAGAATGCTGAAAAAACAGAACCATCGACTTACATAGTATTGGTTTTTCCTACTATGGAGGTTGATAGTTTTCAGCTTTCTTCAAAATATCTTTGAATAATAAATAATCTTTGGTTTGGACGTCTTGAGGTTGAGGAAATAGTGAGTACATTGCATTTTTTGGGTGAACTATCCCTTTCACTCAAAATTTTTAAATTTGTCAACATTTTGAGTGAATCTAATGTATAAGAAATTAAATATCAAGAAGTAAGTCTGTAAATTAGCATAAAATGTACTGGCAGCTTTTCTGTAGCGTAATATACAACAGCAACCCAAACAATATATCACTTTAAACTATTAAAAATGTTCATAAAAGTCACTTTTTTCCAACATTAATGCATACATAAATGGGAAAAAAAAACGAATAAACAAAGTATGAAAAACTGCTAATTTTACAGATATTTTTACAGTTTAAAATGATTACAAACCAGTTTGAATGCAAAAAGAAGATATTTTGAAGAAAGCTGAAGACATCGAGCCATTGACTTCAGCTCAATGACATAGTAGGAAGTCTTCAACTCTCTTCAAAATATCTTCTTTTGTGTTTGACAGAGGAAAATCATAATAAATGTTTTGGAATGACTTGAGGGTGAGTAAATAGCAAGTACATTTCAATTCTTGGATGAACTATCCCTTTATTTACAAAGCTATGGGTCTTAAAGGGACAGTTCACGCAAAATGTGAAATTTCATCAACATTCTGCGAACCCTATACTTATTACAAACCTGTTTGAACGCAAATAGAACATATCTTGAAGAATGTTAAAAAAACAGATCCATCGACTTACATAGAATTGGTTTTTCCTACTATGGAGGTTGATAGTTTTCAGCTTTCTTCAAAATATCTTTGAATAATAAATAATCTTTGGTTTGGACGTCTTGAGGTTGAGGAAATAGTGAGTACATTGCATTTTTTGGGTGAACTATCCCTTTCACTCTAAATTTTTAAATTTGTCAACATTTTTCGAATTCTATACAGTTTGACAGAGTAGTTTGAGTGATCTAATGTATAAGAAATTAAATATCAAGAAGTAAGTCTGTAAATTAGCATAAAATGTACTGGCAGCTTTTCTGTAGCGTAATATACAACAGCAACCCAAACAATATATCACTTTAAACTATTAAAAATGTTCATAAAAGTCACTTTTTTCAAACATTAATGCATATATAAATGGGGGAAAAAAAACGAATAAACAAAGTATGAAAAACTGCTAATTTTACAGATATTTTTACAGTTTAAAATGATTACAAACCTGTTTGAACGCAAATAGAAGATATTTTGAAGAAAGCTGAAGACATCGAGCCATTGACTTCAGCTCAATGACATAGTAGGAAGTCTTCAACCCCCTTAAAAATATCTTCTTTTGTGTTTGACAGAGGAAAATCATAATAAATGTTTTGGAATGACTTGAGGGTGAGTAAATACCAAGTACATTTCAATTTTTGGAGTAACTATCCCTTTATTTACAAAGCTATGGGTCCTAAAGGGACAGTTCACGCAAAATGTGAAATTTCGTCAACATTTTTCGAACCCTATACTTATTACAAACCTGTTTGAACGCAAATAGAAGATATTTTGAAGAATGCTGAAAAAACAGAACCATCGACTTACATAGTATTGGTTTTTCCTACTATGGAGGTTGATGGTTTTCAGCTTTCTTCAAAATATCTACTTTTTTGTTCAACAGAGGAAATAATCTTTGGTTTGGACGTCTTGAGGTTGAGGAAATAATGAGTACATTTCATTTTTTTGGTGAACTATCCCTTTCACTCTAAATTTAAAACTTTGTCAACATTTTTCAAACTCTATACTTATTACGAACCTGTTTAAATGCAAAAGGAAGATATTTTGAAGAAGGCTGAAGACAGGGCTCCATTGACTTCCATATTTGTTTTTCCTACTTGTAAGTTGATGGTGTTCAGCTTTCTTCAAAATATCTGCTTTTGTGTTCAACTGAAGAAGGCACTCATAAAAGTTTTCAACACTTGAGGGATATTAAACAGATTAAGATTTTTGAATGCACTACTCCTTTAATCAGAAAGCCTTGGGTCATAAAGGGACAGTTAGACCAATAAATAAATAAATAATACTTTGAATGTTTGTTTCTTTTTTAAATATGTACCCAACGATGTTTAACAGGTCAAGGAAATTTTCACAGTATGTCTGATAATATTTTTTCTTCTGGGGAAAGTCAAATCTGGTTTATTTTAGTGAGAATAAAAGCATTTTTAAATTTTTTTAAAGCCATTTTAATCTCAATTTTATTAGCCCCTTCAAGCTAAATATTTTTTTTCGATAGTCTACACAGAACAAACCATCATTATACAATAACTTTTCTAATTACCGTAACCAGCCTAGTTAACCTAATTAACCTTAAAATGTCTTGAAAAATTATTATTTACTGTCATCATGGCAAAGATAAAATAAATCAGTTAGTAGAAATGAGTTATTAAAACTGTTTTGTTTAGAAGCTTGTTGAAAAATTCTTCTCTTTATTAAACAGAAAACGAGGCGTCTACTAATGCTGATTTTAACTGAGTGTGTGTAGCCCCTTTCACACATACAGACCTTTCCGGAAAATTACCGGCAATTTTCCGGAAAGGTTGTATGTGTGAACAGGTCCTTTTTGAAAATACCGGTAAATTCGTTCTGGCTATTTTCCGGAAAGAGAAGTTGTAACATTACCGGTAATTTGCCGGAATGCTGCGCTGTGTGAATGCAGACGGAAGATTCCCGTAATAAGCGCGTGCACGTCTAGAACGTGCTGACGTGAGACACCTGCTTTAGCCAATCACAACAGTCAGACGCATTTACGTCCGCGCGGTTTGTGAGAATAAAAGCCTTTGAATATTTTTCCAGACACGTTTAGCTGCTAGAAGTTAGTCAGATCACGTTTATATGTTCTTCTTAATGCCAACTGTGTAAATAATCATCGATGAGATCCTTATGATAAGCCGTTGTTTGTTTACCTTCAAGCTTTGCGTGCGCCTATGAGCGCCTGCACACGCACATATTATGAACAACTCGACATGCGAAAGTGATCCTGCGAAAGTTGTTCACAATATTGATCATCCACAGAGTTTGTAATTTAGTCAAATGTTTACAAATACAAGCGCAGCCGTTTAAAGCTCATTTGTGGTAAATGATGTCAGAATTTACCGGTATTTTAGAATGGATGTGTGAATTCTCTTTTCCGGAAAAATTCCATAACGTCCTCGCCTGTGTGAACAGCGCTTTTTTCAATATACCGGTAAAGTCGTTCCGGAAATTTTCCAGATATTTACCGGTATCACTGGGTGAAAGGGGCTTGTGTGTGTGTGTGTGTGTGTGTGTGTGTGTGTATATATATATATATATATATATATATATATATATATATATATATATATATATATATATATATATATATATATATATATATATATACATTTTTTGAGCAATATCACACAAGTAGCAGTGCGATACGGCTGTATATCGGCACTGGTGGGAAGCGTGCCTTAGGGCCCCCCACCAGTGCCGATATACAGCCATATCGCATTGCTACGAGTGTGATATTGCGTTTATACAACAGTTTGAAAGCCTAATTGTGTATATAAAAACAAAATCAAACATGGAGGGTCTCAAAAACCCTTTTGTATGAGGAACTACTTTCTTTTACTTTCCGTGTTAGATTCAAATCATAAGCTGACAGTTAAACAGCCGAGCAAGCATCTTTTAAACTGTAGATCTATAGTGTCTGCTTTTCGCTGGCTGTATTTGGGCGGAGTAATACACAAAGGGTAAAGAGGCTGAACGGGTGCTGATATTACTAATATATATTACGGTTGTCAGCCAATCAGATTCGAGAACCAGACAGAACTGTTGTGTATATATATATATATATATATATATATATATATATATATATATATATATATATATATATATATATATATATATATATATATATATAAATATATATATATATATATATATATATATATATATATATATATATATATAAATATATATATATATATATATATATATATATATATATATATATATATATATATATATACATACATATATATATATATATATATATATATATATATATATATATATATATATATATATATATATATATATATATATATTATGAATTACCCTCATATCATTATTTCCACAGTAAGCAACTTAACATATTTTAATGATTCATTCTCCGAAATTAAATCCTTCTCTTTGAGATCATGTTTGATCATGTGACCTGAAAGAACCAATTACCAATTAGAATCAAGTTGCTGTTTGAGGCACTGTCAAATTTAAAAAAAAAAACTGTTCTCGTGTTGACCAATGATGTGAGAGTTTATTTGGGAGTCAATTCTACAAAGTATCTTCCTAAAATTGAATAGTTATGTATTAGGGTCTGGAAAAGTATTTGGCTACATATGGTTGTAGAGATTTGACTTTCGTCCTGACATAAAAGTGTTGTTTTTTTCCTGAGACCTGATCAGGCTCAGGTGAGACAGTGGCTCTGTGGTTAGCTCAGTTGGCGTTTCTGTGTGGAGTTTGCATGTTCTCCCCGTGTTGGCGTAGGTTTCCTCCTGGTTCTCCGGTTTCCCCCAGAGTCCAAAGATAAGCGCTATAGGTAAATTGAATAAATAAATTGACCGTAGTGTGTGTGTGTTTGAGTGTTTACCAGTACTGGACTGCAGCTAGAAGGGCATCCGCATTGTAAAACATATGCTGGATAAGTTGGCATTTTATTCCACAGTGGTGACCCTTGATAAATAAAGGGATTAAGCCGAATCAAATTGAATGAACGAATGATCAGGCTTTAGTCAGTCAAGATATTCAACTTCAAACTCTTTAATACACTTCCCTCATAAAAACATCAGTAAATTTTGGCGTTATTTTTGAAAGGACACAGCTCTCTTGAATGAAATGGCATTCAGATTTCCTCTCTGCGCATCTGAGGTGTTGTGATTTCTTTGAGTTCTCCTTTGCTTTGAGGCACCTCGTGTACAGACAGATTCATGTCCACAAGATGGTGATATTGACCAAAATACAGGAGGACTTTTTTTGTGTGTGTGTGTGGCTTGACTTAATGGGAAATGATATGCCTCCAGGTCCTCCTGGGAAGGTCATTTTCACTATACTGGAAGTCACAATTACACAGTTTTGATTGGAATAAAATGGATGTATAGGGCAACGCCTTGATTTTCCCTTTTGACCAACATAAGAAGATTTACAGCAGCACTGTCACTGAGAAAAGTAAAGTGTGCATATTGTGTGTGCGTGTTTTTATTGTGTTATTTGTATAATCTATGATTCTTGTAATCATAGAGGATGATAGAAATGCAGCTTTTGGCTCCAACATGGTCTTGTAACTTTGGTTAGTTAATAATATTCATACTGTAAAAAGTGCTGGGTTCCACACAACCACTCTAAAAAATAGCTCAAGAGGTCTGTAACCACTACGTAGTTTAACACATTGTTGTAACTTAAAAATTCTAAAATACCGATTAGATTAAAACTGCCAGAATAATTTTATCAAGTTTTCAAAACAGGAAAATATTGATAATTACATCAATTTCAAAATGTGGCTAATTTAAGGGGAAATATATCTGTCAGTTACATTAAAGCAATATTTAACTTGTAGTAACCCAAAGACTTTTTCCACACTTATGGAGTATTACACTAAAGTTTTGTATTTTTAAATCCATACGTTACATCCACTGGATGTTTATATTATTTTTTTTACTGATAATATGGGACAGTACATGTTTTTTGTTTTGTAAAACAATAAAACCTGTGGTTTAATACACACACATATATATATATATATATATATATATATATATATATATATATATATATATATATATATATATATATATATATATATATATATATATATATATATATATATATATATGTGTGTGTGTTCCAAAATTTTGAGTTTATATCTTACAATTTTAAGTTTATAACTCACAATTTTGAGTTTACATCACACTTTTCTGTCAAAATAGACAACTTAATTCTTAAGAATTGTGTTTAAATCTCACAATACTGCGAAAAAATTGACACAAACATGCAATTCTGACTTTACAACTCTCATATGCGACTTTTATTTTAAAGTTGTGAGTTTATATCTTACAGTTTCGAGTTAAAACTAACAATTTTGATTTTAAAAAGTCTTAATTGCTTGATACAAACCTGCAATTCTGACCTTATAGCTCAATTACGAGTATATTTCTCAGAACATCTCACAGTTCAGACTATATAACTCACAATTTTGAGTTTAAATCTCACAATTGTGAGAAAATTGCAAATATATTTTTTCAAAATTGTGTTTAAATCTCACAATTCAGACTATAAAACTTGCAATTTAAAGATTAAATACCACAATTCTGAAAAAAAGTCAGAATTGCGTGATACAAGCTTGCAATTCTGACTTTATAACTCTCAATTGCAACTATTTCTCAAAATTGTGAGTTTATATCTCGCAACTCAGACTTTATAACTCAGAATTTTAAGTTTAAATCTCTCAATACTGGGAAAATTGGAAACTTAATTTCTAAGAATTGTGTTTATATCTCACAATTCGGAGACAAAAGTCTGCATTACGTGATACAAACTTGCAATTCTGACTTTATAAGTCCTACTTGCGACTATTTCTCAAAATTGTGAGTTTTTATCTCGCAATTCAGACTTTATAACTTACCATGACAAGTTTATATCTCACAATTCTTAGAAAATTGCAGCTTAATATCTAAAAATTGTGTTTATATATTGCGATTCTGACTCGCAATATATGACTTTATAACTCGCCATTTTTTATTTGAGTTTTGAGAATCTCCTAATAATTTCGGAATTGTTTGAACACTATCTTTTGGCTTAGTCCAAGATGAATTTTAAGATGTAAAGAGTTACAATTGCGAGATTAAGTCACAATAACATTTTTCTTTGTTTTTTTTTCCAGTGGCGGGAACAAACTTCTATAGTTCGGCTGGATTCAAAGCTGTTTTCAGTTCTAAGAACAAAGTCTGCATAAAACAAACGTGCAATTCTGACTTTATAACTCTCAACTGCGACTTTACTTTAAAATTGTGAGTTTACAATTTACAATTTCGAGTTTAAATCTAACAATTCTGAGAAAAAAGTCTGAATTGCGTGATACAAACCTGCAATTCTGACTTTATAGCACAATTGCGACTATATTTCCTAGAATTGTAAGTTTATATCTCACACTTCAGATTTTATAATTCGCGATTTCGATTTTAAATCTCACAGTTTTGAGAAAAAATCCCAGAATTGCATAATACAAAGTTAAATATATACTTGACTTTATAACTCTAATTGCAACACTATTTCTCAAATTGTGTTTATATCTCACAATTCAGACTTTTTTAACTCGCAATTTTGAGTTTATATCTCACAATTCGAAGAAAAATGTGGCTAAATTTCTAAGAATTGTGTTTATATCTCACAATTCAGACCTTATAACTCGCAATTTCGAGTTTATACCTCACAATTCTGAGAAAACTGCGACTTAATTTCTAAGAATTGTGTTTATATATTTTTGACTTTATAACTCATCATTTCGAGTTTATATCTCACAACTCTGAGAAAATTGCGGCTTAATTTATAAGAATTGTATTTATATCTCGCAATTAAGACTTTATAACTATGAGAAAATTGCTCCTCAATTTATAAGAATTGTGTTTATATCTCGCAATTAAGACTATAACTCGCAATTTCAAGTGTATATCTCACAACTCTGGGAAAATTGCTCCTTAATATATAAGAATTGTGTTTATATATCGCAATTAAGACTATAACTCGCAATTTCAAGTGTATATCTCACAATTATGAGAAAATTGCTCCTTAATTTATAAGAATTGTGTTTATATATCGCAATTAAGACTTTATAACTCGCAATTTTGAAAAATTCTGGGGAAAGTGTCTGAATTGCATCACACAAATTTGTAAATACTTTTTTTATTTCAGAATTGTGAGATCACTATAATTCAGCTTAGTCTCTCGAAATTGCGAGTTATAAAGTCTGAACTGCGAGATAAAAAGGACATATATATCTCACAACTCTGAGAAAATTGCGGCTTAATTTATAAGAATTGTGTTTATATCTCGCAATTAAGACTTTATAATTATGAGAAAATTGCTCCTTAATTTATAAGAATTGTGTTTATATCTCGCAATTAAGACTATAACTCGCAATTTCAAGTGTATATTTCACAATTCTGAGAAAATTGCTCCTTAATTTATAAGAATTGTGTTTATATCTCGCAATTAAGACTTTATAATTATGAGAAAATTGCTCCTTAATTTATAAGAATTGTGTTTATATCTCGCAATTAAGACTATAACTCGCAATTTCAAGTGTATATCTCACAACTCTGAGAAAATTGCTCCTTAATTTATAAGAATTGTGTTTATATCTCGCCATTAAGACTTTTATAACTATGAGAAATTTGCTCCTTAATTTATAAGAATTGTTTATATCTCGCAATTAAGACTATAACTCGCAATTTCAAGTTTTTATCTCACAATTCTGAGAAAATTGCTCCTTAATTTATAAGAATTGTGTTTATATATCGCAATTAAGACTTTATAACTCGCAATTTTGAAAAATTCTGGGGAAAGTGTCTGAATTGCATCACACAAATTTGTAATTACTTTTTTATTTCAGAATTGTGAGATCACTATAATTCAGCTTAGTCTCTCGAAATTGCGAGTTATAAAGTCTGAACTGCGAGATAAAAAGTCACAAAAATGGCAAAAGCGGGCTTTCATCTAGTTTGAATGAAATCAAAGCAGTTTTTAACTATTTCTAACAATATTACAATATTAAAATCAATATTATTATTATTTTTATTTTATTATTTTAAAATTATTTTTTTCAACCGTCTACAGAACCACTGTTGTCCAATAACTTGCCTAATTATCCTCACCACCCTAATTAACATAACTACCTTGTTACGTCTTTAAGTTGCACTTCAGACTGAACACTCTTGCAAAAATAACTAGACAAAACTAATATTTTATCAGAAATGAGTATGTTTAAAAATATTATGTTAAAAAAAGATATGTTGACTCAATCTTCTCTCCGTTAAACAGCGCTCGGAAAATATTTTGAAATAACGAATTTAATTTTTGAAGGCTGATTTCATTTCAACGTCAACTGTGAGTGATATTAATGTGCGCTCACCGTATAAACGTAATAATTCCAGCTCTGATCAAATATTGAGCTAATTAGAGATCTCAGCCGTCACGCATTCAGATTCAGCCCATATATCATCATCTATAAGCGTGCGTCCATACATTCATCTCTGTCCGCACTTCCCCCGGCCGGCTGCAGACGGTGCAGTGTGTGTTAACAGACTGCCGGTGTGTGTCTCCAGTGTTGTTTTGTAGGGTCTCGGAGGACTGAGAGTGTGGACTGAGGGTCAGTGCTGGTTCAGTGGCTCTGAGCCCGTATGCCCAGTGCGAGGGGTAAAGGGTTCAGGTGTGTGTCGACCCGGGCCTCCGCGGGGCCGCGTGTAAAGGGGTCGCGACCCTTTGTGTGCACCGAGGGTCCATACTGATGTTCGCCCTGTTGCTGTGAAGTCAGTCTGTTGAGTTCTGAAGTTCTGGTTGTCTACTGTAAGGGTGTCAGTTTGCCTTTTAGTGTTTAATAATGTGCTGTACACACACGCTTCAGTTGTTTATAGGAGTGACGGCTTCTCTGCTGAAAAATCCAGCTTAAACCAGCCTAGGCTGGTTGGCTGGTTTTAGCTGGTTGACCAGGCTGTTTTTAGAGGGGTTTTGACCATTTCCAGGCTGGTTTCTAGCCATTTCCAGCCTGGTCTTAGCTGGTCAGGCTGGAAAATGACCAGCTAAATCCAGCTAAAACCAGCTTGACCCGCCTGGTTTAAGCTGGACATAGCTGGTTTTGGCTGGGCTCCTAGCCTGGCTAAGCTGGTCAAGCTGGTTTTAGCTGGTCATCTCCCAGCCTGACCAGCTAAGACCAGGCTGGAAATGGCTGGAAACCAGCCTGAAAATGGCCAAAATCCCTCTAAAACCAGCCTGGTTGACCAGCTAAAACCAGCCAACCAGCCAAGGCTGGTTTAAGCTGTTTTTTTCAGTAGGGTCACAACTATATCTGCTTTTCTGGATGATGTCAATCACATTGCAGTGAAGGCACACGTTTAATCAGTGCATTCCCAGACTGATTTTATGAGGGAACGTTACTAGCTAATGTCATGCTAATTCATGCAAATTTATACAGTTTAATTTGCATGAATGCATACTTTTTTAAAAAGGGAGGCGTGTCCACAAACCCCACCCCTAAACCTACCTATATAAATATTTATACAACAGTTCTGTTTGGTTCTCGAATCTGATTGGCTGATAGCCGTGCGATATTCTGCAATATCAGAACTCCTACAGCCTCTTTACCCTTTGTGTATTACTCCGCCCACATACAGCCAGCAAAAAGTAGACACTACAGATCTTAAGTTTAAAAGATGCTTGCTCGGCTGTTTAACTGTCAGCTTATGATTTGAATCCAAGGCGGAAGAAAGTAGTTCCTCATACAAAAGGGTTTTTGAGACTCTCTATGTTTGATTTAGTTTTTATATACACAATTATGCCGTCAAGCTGTTGTATAAACGCAATATCACACTCGTAGCAGTGCAATATGGCTGTATATCGGCACTGGTGGGGGCACCAGTGCCGAAAACCAGGCTGGTTTTAGAGGGGTTTTGGCCACTCCCAGGCTGGTTTCCAGCCATTTCCAGCCTGGTCTTAGCTGGTTAGGCAGGGAGATGACCAGCTAAAACCAGCTTGACCAGCCTAGCAGGCTGGGAGCCCAGCCAAAACCAGCCATGTCCAGCTTAAACCAGGTTGGTCAAGCTGGTTTTTGCTGGATTTAGCTGGTCATTTTCCAGCCTGACCAGCTAAGACCAGGCTGGAAATGACTGGTAACCAGCCTGGAAGTGGCCAAAACCCCTCTAAAACCAGCCTGGTCGACCAGCTAAAACCAGCCAACCAGCCTAGGCTGGTTTAAGCTGGATTTTTTAGCAGGGTGGCACCAGTGAAACCAACATTTAGCATTGGCATGAGTGACCAAAGCTTTGGCTATAGCAGCCCGGCCATGTATATTGACCCTCTGGAGCTCCCGACAAACAGTTTTGGTGGAAGGTAGAGAATTGAGGTGCGCAGTGAGTTGGACAGCTGTGGTTTTATGTTTATTTTTTAATACAATCTGGGTTAGAACCTGGAAATCCCTTTCAGACAAGCTTCCTCTTGCATCCACTTAAATCTACACAACAAATAATTATATACAAATATACAAAATGCCTATTTTTTAATCTTCAAATATCAGAGCTTTTCATTTTCATGTGAGTAATGTTTAACTTAATGAATGTTTTATCTTTATAAAGATAAATGGTCACAATTTATTTAAAGGTACAGTTTTAAACAGAAGTGAAAGGCTTTGGTGGAACAATAGCCTTCAGGAAGCAATGTTTGAACAATCTAGTGCACACGGTCATCCAGAATGATTCAGTGGTCCTTAACATTGACGCATTCATCTAGCTCAAGTATTGGGTCTCAGGAATGCCATGATATTGCAGCCCAAACCATCACTGATCCACCTCCATGCTTCACTCTGGGCATACAAGTCTGGGTGGTTCGCTTCTTTGGGGCTTCTCCACACCGTACTGTAACTCTTCCTGAAGTGGGAAAGACAGTGAAGGTGGACTCATCAGAGAAGAATACATGCTTCACATTGTCCACAGCTCAAGATTTCCACTACTGGCACCACTAAAACCAACATTTGGCATTGGCATGAGTGACCAAAGATTTGGCTATTGCAGTTCAGCCATGTATATTGACCCTGTGTAGCTCCCGACAAACAGTTTTGGTGGAAGGTAGAGAATTGAGGTTCGCAGTGAGTTGGACAGCTGTGGTTTTATGTTTTTTTTTTGGATACAATCTGGGTTAGCACCTGGAAATCCCTTTCAGACAGCTTCCTCTTGCGTCCACTTAAATATACACAACAAATAATTATATACAAATAGACAAAATGTCTATTTTTTAATCTTCAAATATCAGAGCTTTTCATTTTCACGTGAAAAATGTTTAACTTAATGAATGTTTTATCTTTATAAAGATAAATGGTCACAATTTATTTAAAGGTACAGTTTTAAACAGAAGTGAGAGGCTTTAGTGAAACACACTGCATTTCTGCCCCTTTGTTGACCTCACATCTTTCCGCCTGAGTAGAGCAACACACCTTTCACTTCCGCAGGCTTTTCACACTATTACACAATCCCGCTGCAACACATACAGTATATATCAACTCGGATTATAAAGACACAATCTCAATCACTAAACAAAATATTGTCACCATTAATGCCACCTGTCTGCCAGCTTTCTCAGAACAAAGACTGAGTGAAAAATGTTTAAATTCTGAACCTGTTTGTTACTTCGTCTCGGAAGTTTTGATCAATGAATACAATTCCGATCCCGACCAGCACAATAAAACAAAAACGGAGGGCTGAAAAAAAAAAGTCTGAAAGTCTGGCGGTAACGCTAGTTATCTGTTTCCCGGCTGAAGTTTTTGGGTTAGGATAAAGGAGTGCGGTGTCCTTGTAGAATATGGATGATAAATTGTTCTTTCTCTATTGATACTGTGGTTATGAATCTTTCAAGGGAGATGGAAAGTGAGAAGAAAAGCATCGGTGAATAAACATTAATGATGGGTCAATTTTTTCCCCGCGACTCCCTGCAGGTCGATGCATAAATAAATAATTATCGTCGGCCGAAGTGTATTGATTATCCTCTAATGGGCAAAATCAGGCTATTTGTCACAGTTAATTCTGACAGACAGTTTCTCCACGGCTTTTAAAAACAACAGGATTTGAATGAATGCACATTCTAAGACATAAAGGGCCCTATCATACGCCCCAACACAAGACATGTTTGGCAGGATTTGTTGTTACTTTCAGGCCAGCGCAATTCTAATTTTTACGTTTTGCATCACGTTGTTTAAATAGCAAATCCATTTGCATCACTTTGCCGACTCATGGGAGTGCTGGTCTAAAATAGAGGTGTGTTAAGGCGCATTGTTGGTGTGTTGCCATTTTGATGAACTGAAATAGATGGCACTATCCACAATTTAAAAGCAGGTCTGAAGTCCAGCGCAGAGCGCGTTAGTTACCTGGGTTCAAACGCTTAAATTTAATACACAAAATGTGTACAGAAATACACAAATATCTTTACACATGCAAACAATTAAAGGATTAAAATGTTACAAAAATCTTATTGGTAACACTTTATAATAACTACACACTATCAATCATTTATTAAGCATTAGCAAATAGTGAATTCATTATCTGTTAAGCATTAACTCTACATTATTAAACGTTAGTGAGCAGTTTATAACTGTAGCTACAAATGCTGTATGCTTGACTTATAAGCACCTATATAATGTGCTTAATAATTGTATTTTCATGCTTAGTTGATTTATTTTTCATTACTAAATCAAGTATCGCATTATTTACAAACCAGTTGTATTTACGACTAGTAGAGGATTTTTAGAATCATTCAGAATGAGTTAGGAAATGATTAATAAACTCTTGAAATCAACATTTGTATATCTAATTTTTCAGGCATATACTAATAGTTAACTAATATGTTAACAAATGCTTTATTAGCTCAACTTCATGCCGTTTTGTGACCTAAAGTGAGGACTATTTATGCTTAATAAATCCCTTATAAATGACATTCTAAAGTAGTCCCGTGGACATTCTAGAGGCTGCAAATTATGTAGCCGGAGGTTCATATTGCTGCATTTCATTTTTTAAGCGAATATGTGGTATATTTGTAACACCACTGTACATATACATCTGTAATTATGTTTATCTATCTGCACACTTCTGATTATTAATAGAAGCCTGTACATATATTCATTTATTGTAAATCTCTGTTCATAGCTAATACGACCTGTATATAATGTTCATAGTACATACATCTGTAAATATCACCATAGTTTTTTTCTATAACTGCTCTTTATAACTTATACCCAGTGGTGGAAAGAGTACTGAAAGAGCATACTTAAGTAAAAGTACCATTGCTTGCCTAAAAATGTAGTGTGAGTAGAGTAAAAGTAAGTGTTGTAAATATTACACAAAGTAGGAGTTAAAAGTAGCCCTTTTAAAAGTACTCATGAGTAGTGAGTATTACGCTGTTAAAAGTTGATGCATTTACATGTAATCTGTGGATGTGTGTCTGTGTAAACGTAACATTCTGTACTGCTTTTAGTTATTGTCTAGCAGGCACACAACGTCATAAGACGTTAATATTAGGTTAGATTTAGGTTGTGATGTCAGGTGACCAAAATTCAATGTCTAGCCAGCATCTAAGGACAACATTATGTTAATGTCCAATAATGACATCAAATGACGTTATTATTTAGTTGATTTTAGGTTGTTAGAAAGTGACCAAAATCCAATGTCGAGCCAACATCTTAAACCAACATCCAATTGATGTCAATTACTGACATTTATTCATCAGTTATGGCAACCAAAATTCAACATCTGATAGATGTCATAGTGGTAACGTCCACACAACGTCAAGCTGTAACATCATTAGACGTTGATATTTGGTCGGGTTTAGGTTGGACTTGGACATCGGGCTGACGTTGAGTTCTGATGTAAACCGATTTTCATTTCCAAACAAAATGCAGCGTCTCCACAAAGTGTACAATTTTAATTTGACAGGATGTTGACGTCTTGTGCCTGCTGGATGTTTAAGGCCATTCGGTCATCATACTGTAAATATTCATCATCTTCTCATCAGTGACATGCATTTAAACCAGGGATGCCCATACTCTGTCCTGGTGTAACGACGGGGAGATGAACAGAACAACAGAAGGTAGGATCCAAATGCAGGTTTTAATCGTTGTCAGGGAAGCAATGGTCAACAGGTATAAACTGATATATGTAGGCAGTCCAGAATCATAATCATTACATAGGCAAGAGGTCAAAAAGGCAGGCGGCAGGCAGGGAGAACAAGAGTAAAGAGCTAAGTCGAAAACACAGGAAAACAAGACAGGATAAACGCGTTGTAATGTCATCTATACAGTGAACAAGACTCTGCAAACTGAAGGGGTGAATGTGTGGCTTAAATAGTGTGTGTTAATCAGTCTCTGAAAGTCATCAGGTGTGCGAATGTAATCAAGCTAGATGAGTGAGCAGGCGTGAGTGTCTGGGAGAAGTGCATGCATGCATATGTAGTCCAGAAGAAGGCGGATTTGTAGTCCTGTGTGTGTGCTTGTGTGTTTACCAGCGACATCTGGGGGTTAGATCTCGCTGATGATCATAACACCTGGAGGGCCGGTGTCCTGCAAAGTTTAGTTCCAATTTCAATTAGACGCACCTGGGCTAGCTACTCAATCTCATACTAGGCTTTCTAGAAACATCCATGCAGGTGTGTTGAGGCAAGTTGGAGCTAAAATCTGCAGAACACCGGCCCTGCAGGACTGTGTTTGGACATCCCTGATCTTAACAGTCTCTGGGTCAATGCGTGTAAAGATTTTGAATGTGTTATAACAATAATGTTAAATCTAATCTAATCTAATCTATTCTTTTAACTTTAACAAAACAGCAACGTTTCACTTTTTACAATGAAAGTAAAGCCAACGGTGGGCAATCAGACTGTTATTATATGTGAAAAACAAAAGCTTTTCGTCTTTTCACGATCTCCTATTTATTGACGCAGCCGAGTACATTACGTCTGAAAGCCTGCCCATCTCCACCAAGAAGTAGAGTTGAGTTCATGCAGTCAGACAAATGAAGACAGATTAAGGTCTTGCCCTTGCGTGGAGCACGCAGCTCAAATACATCATTACTGAGACAAACCTCATTTGTTTAGTTCTGCAGCCAAAACAGGGGCTTCACATTTAACATCGGAACTTATTACCGAGATCCATAGTTGAATTTTTTTTCCAGCTTTGCTAGACGCTGACTTCACCCTCCCCTCTTTTATTTTGTGACTTTCTGGAGTCATTCAAGGACATTGAGTTCCTTCAGACTGAATGCCGGGGCACTGATTGGTCCATAAGGGGAACCATGTCTCAAACTAGTCTCTCGCTAGCAGCTTAGCATTGCCCGAAATTGGCAGAATCTTGCCAAATTTTTGCACCTGGTCCTCAATAGGCTTTGTTTGGCTACCTTTTGTGCCCACGCGGCGTGACATACTGCCCTCAAGCACTGACCATCTGACCAGGGAAAGAAGTTTTCACGCTAGGCTAATTATAGTAAAGTCTTGTAAGGCGTGATTTTATTACCGTCACTCCCTGCTGTGGGACATGATCGGTGAAAGACGATTGAGAGGTGTGGATTTGCAACAGAGCTATTAAACAGAAGGCTTTTTTCTTTGGCTGGGGAATGGGATCGCTTTAAATGTAATGCCTAATTGACATTGTTTAAAAATGTTACCAGCAACAAGGTGGAGACTATAAATCAAATGAAAAAAAACATGTAAGTCTAGTTTTTATCCATAAGAGGACAAACAAAGGCACATTGGATCAGACTAGTTGTATATCCGACCTCAAATCAGTATGGAAAACACAAATAAAAACGTAGAGATTTCGAAATTTACTTTGTCTTGTATTTCATCGCAGACAATACAAGAAACATTATTTAATGTATTCCTCGTAATTTTTGTTTATTTATTACATGTTTTTGTCAAAATAAACACAAAAACAGTAGAAACAGTAGAGCATTTAACACTTTGTAATGTTGCCATTCCTTTCCGTAACACTTTTACGGACTGAAACGACACATTTAGGGACTGAAAACACCAAGTGATGAAGTGTTTCAGGTGTATTTTTTTCCCGTTCTTCCTCCAAACAAGTTTTAAGGTGGGCAACAACACAGGGTCTTTGTTATCACGTTTTTCCCTTTAAAATGTGCCACACATTCTCTATTGGAGACAGGTCGGGACTGCAGGCAGGCCAGTCAAATACCTGTATCCTCTTCCTCTGCAGCTAGGACTTTGTAATGTGTGCAGAGAAACATGCAGATTGAGGCCATGTAAACACGAGATGAGGAACAACTAAACAAGGCACAGGTGACTAAAATGCAAACTGCATTCTTGACGCCACTACCATCGCCATTTAAACTACAGGAACACAATTTTATTGTGAAACAAGTATTGCCTTGTGTATTACAGTATGTGCAGTATTTTAGGATTTTTCAGGGGCATTTTAATTAATATATTTGCAACCTAAAATTGTGAATTTGTGAATTTCTGCTGAAAAAATACACAAAAATCTTGTAAGATTTTTCCTCTTATTTTAGCACTGCATCATATTTGACAAAATGACGAAACATTGTCATAAAAATGACAAATTATCTGATGTTTTTGTAGGGTTGTGAAAAGTATCAAGTTTCATTTGTGCTCACGTGCTCAACAAAACGGCCAATCAGTGTTGTTTAAGAACTTGTTCAACAGCGCTCAAATGTTCGTGGGAAATTAACGTCTATTAAAACTTCAGTACAGAGGTACTGATTTTGATATGATTAATTTATTTTCAAACAGAAATATCATACACAAATTATTATTAACAAAAAATACATTTCAACATGGTCAAAAATGCCGTTGGATGAAGCACAAACTTATTATTTTCCCACCCCATTACCACATACATCATTCGTCTGTTGCTTAAACTGATTTATTCTTTTACGTATCTCTTCTTTTTACATGAGACATATTTTATATTTTGACAAATTATATGTTTGATGCCATTTGTACCTTTACATTTTGTAAAATAGATCCCCAAATAAATGCATAGTAATGCAAATAGACATTCATTAAAATTTCATCATACCTTTCTCATTTTATTCTTTTTCAACCCCCTTCAACATTATATTCCTTTAATAATATACATATATGCAACTTTTTAAATTGATTATTATCCTGACATAGTTTGAGAATCTGATCTCGACTGTTCCATAATTTCACACTACAGACAGACATCAGACATCCCATGTTGGCAAAAGTCATTTCCGGGGGAGGCAGAGATGAGAGTGGGTGAGTGGGTGCCTGATGAGCCGGGGGGTTGGCAGGGTTGGGGGTTGGAGCGGGCTTGTGGGGTATCTGAAGAGCAGTGGGGCGTGTGCGTGCGATGTACCTGAAAAGCGGTGGGAGTGAGTTGCATGCAACGTACCTGAAGAGCAGTGGGAGTGAGTTGCATGCAACGTACCTGAAGAGCAGTGGGGGTGAGTTGCGTGCGATGTACCTGAAGAGCGGTGGGGGCGTGTGCATGCGATGTACCTGAAGAGCGGTGGGAGTGAGTTGCATGCAACGTACCTGAAGAGCAGTGGGGGTGAGTTGCGTGCGACGTACCTGAAGAGCTGTGAGGGATCCGATGGAAAGGGATGTGCACCTATTTAAGGACTGGGCGGAAGATGCGCGATTTCTGGGAGATTATCATTCGATTTCGGGCATCCGGGAGTCTCTATGCATTTGTGGGAGACTCCTAGAACTTTCGGGAGACTTGGGATGTCTGAGACATACACAAACTTTTTAAAGTTTTTCTTGTTTTCAAGCTGAAATGACTGAACTGTCAAAACTAAACTGTCAAAACTACCGACCTCAGTCGGTATATATTATATATTTTAGTACCTCACACAGTCAGAAAGCTTTGTTAGTTATACCAAATCACTTTTTACTTTAAAAAATGTATAATTTGAAACATTTTAACCCTGACATTTTAACAAGCCTCAAACATATCAAAATGATTTCAAATAGAATTAAAAAATGTTGAAATGTACATCAGTTCAGCGGATGCATCATCAACCCTGACATATTTATAGTCTAAAGGTGTAATCCAAAAATATCAGAATGCAAACACATAGTAAAAGCAGGATAACTTTACTTCATTGCTACAACAATTACATTTTTAGAGTAAGGAGATTTTGAAAATGGCGTAAAACTATTTTAAATATAAAACCAATAAGAATGAAGTGCATATAAAAATATGCACCAGGTTTTATATTTGTATTCATGTTCTTTCGGCTTTTACTTTCTTGTTTTGCATCTCTAATTACTTTTTTTTCCCCTATTTCTAATTTGTTTCTATACCTACTGATTGGTTCACAGATTATGTTCACCTGTGCCTTGTTTAGTTATTTGTAATTTCAACATCTTATTTATTTGACCTCTGTTTTCTCTTTGCATGGTGAACATCGCAGATTTGCAATAAGATTATACAAATTCACAAAGCATGGCGACGCAGTGGCGCAGTAGGTAGTGCTGTCGCCTCACAGCAAGAAGGTCGCTGGTTCGAGCCTCGACTGGGTCAGTTGGCGTTTCTGTGTGGAGTTTGCATGTTCTTCCTGCGTTCGCGTGGGTTTCCTCCGGGTGCTTCGATTTCCTCCACAGTCCAAAGACAGGTGCATTGGGTAGGCTAAATTGTCCTTAGTGTGTGTGGATGTTTCCCAGAGATAGGTTGCGGCTGGAAGGGCATTAATAAAGGGACTAAACCGAAAAGAAAATGAATGCATGAATGAAGTTCACAAAGCCATAACACTAGAGTAGCATCCAAACATTTTAGTCCAAAACATCCCGTCCGATGCCAAGCTAATGTTGCCTATTAGCCTAAACCTTTGACTTGCCAAACCAAACAAGAGGATGCTGCACTTAGACGCTGGGAAAGAGACCAACGAAGACAAAGCACTTGCACTTGTTCAACTCCTATTGATCTAGGAAGCGAAGGGCTTAAGGTTACGCCTCTGTCTAAGCTCAATCCAGGCATGAACGCTCCCTAGATGCCGTTTCCATCTGAAGCCAAGGTCTTAGCTGCCGCGCATTTCTCCGGGTTGTGCAGACCTGTCCTTGAACTCCGCTGGAGGGGAGAAGACTAATTTTCTCTTTAAAAAGTTGTGGGAAAAAAAAGCGATCCTCCAGTGTAAACCCAGAGTCTTGAGGTGATATAAAAGACGGGGAAAAAGGTACAAAGTAGGGTTTTTTAGTTATGCTGCGCATCAATGCATCGCATACCCCCAGCTAACTCTGTTTTCATTATTCAACCTCATTACCGCCCGGCAATAAATAAAAACACTCCATCTAAAAATAAAAACGACTTGAGAATTCATTAAACTTTGACTCAACTAACTGAAACAGATGTGTCCTATTTAATTTAAAATCAACTTTATCTTGCATGGAACTAGTGATTGATAGTGTCTGTCATTGGTGGAGCCGTAAAAACCGCCTGATGCTTTTCCATAATTGCGCGCGGCTGAAATAATAATCTCTCGTATTGGATTGAATGGAGTGATCAGAGCCGCTGGCCTCAGAGCGGGAGATTAAGGCTGGTTTGACACGTGGACTTTGATGATCTGCTGTCTGGAGAACAATCATTCAGTACAAAGCACTGTCAGGACTGAAACATCAGACCAGCCGCTCGCTAATTCAAGCAGTTCTGCCTGGATCTCAAAGCCCAATCCCCATGTGTGATCATACTGGTGTTTTTGGAGGCTGTGGTTCAGGCTGTGAGGAGGAATACTCACAATGACTGCACTGATGTTACAGTATGTGCTATTATGCTAACAAGAGCACTACTATGGCCGCATTTACCCTGCACTGTTCAAGTGACTCAATTCAGATTTGTTTCTCCCATGTGGCACAGATCGCATATGGCCCGTGTATGTGCAAGCAGGAACAAATCACATGGATTCCGATTTACTCGAATCAGATTCAGGCCTTGTTCAAATGTAGAAATTTATCCGATATGAATCGGATCTGTGTTCTCGTGTCTGCAGTAAGCAGGTAGATCGGATTTTCACCTGTCCAAGCGAGTCGCTCCTCATTAAAAACCATAGCGAATGACATCAAGTCTGACATTGTCATTTCAGAACAGTCGCAAACTTAAAATCTCATACACGAGGACTTAAACAGCATTTATATTGTCATATAGCACAGGTATGTTAACGAGAGCGAGAGAGCGCAATGTCCGCCACGTAACCAATATAAACTAGAATTAAACTATGCATAGCTACATCACATGCATAAATCACGCCATGGACTTTACATTAAGATGCCTAAAGATTTTTTAAAAAGCCTATATATCAAAAGAAGATGGACAAATGAGAACCTTTCTGTCATAAACTAAAACAGCTTGTAAAAGCTGCGAATAGATTACATACAGGAATTGAGAAAAGAGCACTCTTTAATTATTAGCTGCTAGTCAGCGCCCGCTATTTTTTTTTTTCCTGGTCATTGTGCCTTTTCAGCCTGATCTCACGAGGAAACTTAAGTATTTTACGTTTTCATAGTTTAGTGGCTAATTCGTATGAATTCAGTCGTACAAAAATGTACTATTTTAAAAAGGAGGCGTGGCACCCAACCCCACCCCTAAAGGCTGATTTATACTTCTGCGTCAAACGCCGGCGTATGCTACGGCGCTGACGCATAGCCCTTCGCCGTGGCCGTCGGCGTCGCAACGACGAGTAGCGCAAGCTCTGTGATTGGTCAGCTTGGTATCGCTGACGAGTCTGGGCAGGACCGAGAGCCGCGCGAATGGCGCGAGCCTGATGGAGCGATTGTTTACAAGTGTGGAGTCCCTTGAAGGAGCTCTGGATGGAAAGTTTTGTTTTGTGTTTACCTCATAGTTAAAGTTGTTGCACGTCTGCTGGTTCCTGCCTCAAAATGGGCAAGTTTGAGCCACTTGTAAATCCAGGAAGTGTTCAGGAAACGCAAAACAGCAGCGAAGAAACTCGACACAGAGGAACATTTACACCTCACTGCCAACTAGCGTTTCGGAAGTGTTAATGCAGACCAACAGAGACAGCGCGCAGAAATATAGATGCACAGCTATGCGCGTTGCCTGCGCCGTGGGTTATGCCGGTCACTTGACGCAGAAGTATAAACCAGGCTTAACCCCAACCTACATTGGGTGAAGACGAGCAAGACTTTTGTCAGGTAGTATATAAACAGTTAAAGTCAGAATTATTAGCCCCTCTTTGATTTATTTTTCTTTTTTAAATATTTCCCAAATGATGTTTAACAGCGCAAGTAAATTTTCACAGAATTTTTTTGGTTTATTTCGGCTAGAATAAAAGCCTTATACATTTTTTTATGAACCATTTTAAGGTCAAAATTAGTAGCCCCTTTAAGCTATTTTTTTTCTTCGAGAGTCTACAGAACAAACCATCATTATACAATAACTTGCCTAATTACCCTAACCTGCCTAGTTAACCTAATTAACGCAGTTAAGCCTTTAAATGTCACTTTAAGCTGTATAGAAGTGTCTTGAAAAAATATCTAGTCAAATATTATTTACTATTATGCCAAAGATAAAATAAATCAGTTATTAGAGATGATTTATTAAAACTATTATGTTTAGAATTAAGTTAAAAAAAACTTCTCTCCACTAAATAGAAATTGGGAGAAAAAATAAACAGGGGGGCTAATAATTCAGGGAGCTAATAATTCTGACTTCAACTGTATATCAATTACTCTGCTTCTCTGAATGAGCTACCTTACCATTTCATTAATACATTTCTCAGTCAAGTCATCGTTTCTTCAACACATGCAAACGCATTGATAAATTTGACCTTTTTAAGTGTTCATTCTTCTTTAGAAAAACTGATTTATTTTGCATAATATACCTAAATAACTATATATATATATATATATATATATATATATGTGTGTGTGTGTGTGTGTGTGTGTGTGTGTGTGTGTGTGTGTGTATATATTTATGTGTATATATATATATATATATATATATATATATATATATATATATATATATATATATATATATATATATATATATATATATATAAACGATGAACTTTCGATTGAGTCGCCTATGGGAGAAATGACTAAGAATAATAAACGGCAGAAAACGGTCAAACCATTTGCTCTACAAACAAGTGTGTCCATGACTATATAGACAAAGCAGAATAATATAATAAGAAAATTTCAGTTTGCAAGCAGCAAAATGAGCTGTTTTTAACATCTAAACATGAATAGAAGCGAATAAGACCGGAAGTCTTGAGCCAAAAAGATTCAAATGTTTGCACCGTTCGTAAACAGAGAATAAAGTGATCACCTTTTATGTATATTATATAAGGAAAGTACAATATAAGTAACTGTAACTACCTAAAAATGAAAAGTAATTCCCTAATTTACTGTTTCAATGGAAAAGTAATGTAATTACATCAATTACAGCAGTTACTTCGTAACTTATTATACCCAACCCTGATTGTGTCAAAGGCAGTGAAACATTGGGTTCAGTTTGCTGATTTTGTGCCTGCTGTTTACAGCCAGTTACTGAGCGTTTCTCCTCATCGTCTCTCCACAGACTCAAGAAAGACACTGGAGGAGAGACGTAAAAGGCATATGACAGCGCTTCTTATGACAATTACCTTCAGGTCAGAGTAGTTAACCTGGTGAAATTATCCACGGCCACCTCCACACTCAGCCTTCAAAACAAACCCGCCGACATGAAGAGGTTTTCTAGCCCGCGGCTTTCGCCAACTGCCATTACAGAGAAAAAGAGGGTGCTAAGTGCGTAACAGAGGAGGGCAGGTGGAAACTAATTCATGCCCGAGGCCATCCGTAAAACACGGATCATTTCTCCTCGCCGGTTTGCTTCTTTTCTGACGGGAGAGCCGAGCATGTGCTGCTGAACAGATCAATTGCTATATGTAATACAGGAAGCTGGATCGTCAGTGCTGTGAGGCTACAGGGAAATATTGCGGAGGGAATCATGAAATTAAATGAAATTACTCATTATATTTTGTAAACGCACATCAAAGTAAGGATAGCATGTAAGCATGTTACTTATCCATCCCCACATTGAAAAAACTATTAAAAAAACGTTAGAGTTGTCTGAAAATACGTAAAATTAGCGACAGGCTGTTGAACTATTAGCAGATAATGCACACCCAGGTGGTAAAATGGCAACAATGTGAAGCACATTCTGTTTATTTCAAGACATTTGTCAGGTTTTTGTCCTGATCCGAAGTCTTGTTTTGCTATGATTTTTTTATTTTAATGTTGTAGCTGTGACATTTGCGTAGTAACATGGAATAGTAATGGGACGTTCACACCGAATGCACTTGTCTAAAGCCTTGAACATTTTTAGTTACACCCTTTATTTGCCCATGAAATTCACTTCACAACAGATTATTTTTTTTATTTAAAAAATAACCCAGCAGTTGGGTTACACTGCAAAAAATGCTTTTCTTACTTACATTTTTTTGTCTTGTTTCTAGTCCAAATATGTAAAAATTCTTAATTCGAGAAGAATTTTCTAGACAAGCAAAACGTTGTCTTGTTTCAAGAAATAATCAGCTAATTTTAAGTGATTTTTACCCTAAAACAGGCAAAATAATCTGCCAATGGGGTAAGCAAAATAATCTGTCAAAAGGAAAAACAAGATTTTTTTGCTTACCCCATTGGCAGATTATTTCAACCCAGGCTCTTCGTGGAAACGTAGCCCCGCAGACGTTTCTGGAGGCTGCGAAATATGTCCCGGGAGGTACGTATTTGTGCAGTTTTTGTTTTCGCGAATCCGCGAGAGGCCGTTGTGCTGCGCTTTTTCGCATCCCAAATGTCTCTCAGGAGCTCGCGCTGTTCGCGCCCGCATTGTTCTCGTGGGAAAAATACACCGGAGGCCACTGTCGAGCGACTGTCTGTCTGACTGACGGACTGAATGACTGAATGATTGGGCGGCTGGCCAATCGCCCAATCGCCCAACCCAGCCACCCTCCTCCTCCTTCCCTAAACCCAAGGCACGATTTGCAAAAGCCATCCAGAAAAGAAAAGCAAATGCCCTCGTCCAATTTTGACCGCGCTTTCGGATTTCGCCACATTCTCGCCCCGTCATAAATTTGTTCGCTTTTATTTTTTGGATTCTGTTTTTTATCTCTCCTGATTTCCTGGAACCGCTCTTTCATGGACTCGAACCCAGTCGTCACCGCGGCCAGCTCCTCCTCCTCCGGGCTTCCGCTCCGCCGATGTAACACTGCGAGCAAAGCGGACAAACTGTTTGTGGTGGGGAAGCCCCCCACACGGAGGTGAGTGAGCCGTCGCAGCCGGCGAGCGCGAAGAAGAGGACACACACCGCCCCATAGCGTTCACTCCAAAAAACCAAATGCGGCCATACGTACCTCCAGCCACGTAAATCGCAGTCTCCAAAAACGTCCGCGAGGCTACGTTTTCAGAATGAGCTTGGGTTGGATTATTTTGCTTGTTTTAAGGTAAAAATCACTTAACATTAGCAGATTATTCCTTAAAACAAGACAACATATTTTGCTTGTCTAGAAAATTCTTCTTAAATTAAGAATTTTTAGATATTTGGACTAGAAACAAGACAAAAAATCTAAGTAAGAAAAGCATTTTTTGCAGTGTAGTATTACACCTTGCTATATGTACAGTAATACAGGAAGCTGGATCGTCAATGCTGTGAGGCCCAATCTGGCAACACTGAATACTAATAATTGAAATAAAAAGACTTAGATAACAAATAAATTAGGATATTTAGGATAGGATATTTTAGTATAGGATATTTCTGCAAAATAGTGTCTAAATAACCGAATAGAAGATCAACAGACCACAACGACAGCTCATAGTAAAATCATTTGTGCTGCAACCTCCCCCCAAAAAGGAAAACATTACAAACTGCATGTTTTTCTTTTCCTTGTCTACTTTGCATTTCTTCCTTTGACACCTTGCTGACTTTAAAAAGTTATTTGTATGCGTAACGTCTACATTCATTAAAAAAAAACGCATTACTCTTTCTGCAAAATGGTAGATCAGCTCAACAGCATCTAGAAAAGAGAAGCTGTTAATAATGCAACAAAATCTGAAATTGCGAAACATCTCATTTTTTTCAAACAATATCTGGCAACTATTTCCTACTCACCATTTTGCGATGGTGATCATTTTTAAGTGGGGCTTTTGAATAATGCTCGTGTTTTTTTTTTCTTCTCCACCTCTGTCACAGAACTTTCACTTATTATGTTGATAGCGGCAAAACGAAGCTTTTGTGTGTGTGTGTGTGTGTGTGTGTATTGACTGTGTGAAGTGCAAAGCTTCACAAAACACACCGTCTCCCCGCATCTGTGCTGACGGGGTGGAAGAATTCTGCATTTTGGGGAGCTGAATCGATGTAATTAAAATGCGCCTCGGCTTTTTGTGGATCTCCTTCTCGTTTCAAAGTGGGAGCCTCAGCAAACTTCTTGTTTTCTTCAGCCCTCAAAAGTGCATCAATACTATCGTCGCTGACAGGCTGCCTGCCGACTTCACAGGCTGCCGTCTGTAAGACAAAACATCTGTTTAGGTCAGCGATATGACGGCTGTGATGGGGCCATGATCTGTTTATTGCTCTCCATCACAGCCAATAAAGGTTGCTTTTGTGTCTGGCAAACTGAATGCGCATCAGCCTGTGTGTGAGAGTTTCTGTGAGGCCGTATACATTTACAAAACAATCCTGCGCATGGTTGGCTCCTTTCGAAAGGGGAGGAATGGATTGTTCGTGCTTTCTTGTAAGATTAAGCTGTTATAAATAAGACAGAATGAAAAAAAGAGAGAAATAGTAGTTAGCCTTACTATTATTCATGCATAAATGATGAGTGTGCTCAACAAACTCAAAATGTATAAGTAATGAACTTAAAAAGTGTAATGGCATTATTAGGGCTAATACGTCTATGGATAAGTGAGGTTGTTGATATTTGTTAAAGGGTCACGAAACACCAAAACACATTTTTTGAGCTGTTGACAGTCCTATATGTGTCCTAATAGTGCAAAAACACTATTAGGACACATCTAAAAAGTGAAAATCGGTTGTTTTTGCGTTATTTCGAGCAAATTCGTACTTCAGGTTTGAAACGAATTTTTGAAGCTGCGTCACGGCCATGAGATCTAAGCGTGTATTCCAGTGTGTAGACTGGACGCCTGTGCTTGGGAGTCCCATATTACGTCTTCGAGTGTGCTGCATTAACGCTTGGTTCAAACCAATCAGCGCGCTCTATTGTGCAACTTCCTTAATATTCATTAATGTTACATTGTTCAGACGGCAGAAACACCACGTTGTGTTGGCAAAACAAGCGTGCAGTGTTACTTTTTTTATAACTTGCTGCAGTGAAGTTTTGTTTTCATTTTCTCTCTGTGAGAGCTCAGCTGGACTCACGGGTGGATTACAGCGCACGGGATGCTCGACAACAATAACTTGCGTGTCTAAGGAACATTGTTTACCAGAGAGCTCTCCTGCAAATGGTGAGATCCGGATTTGCTGCTCGTCTCCTCTTAATAAAGACGCGGCTCTAGTTGCTGTGAATTGTCCTGTCTCTACAGATTTGGTAAGTGAGCGACCAATGCTCTTTGTTTATTCAGTTTGTTCGTATCGAACTAAGTTAACTATTGCACCGAGTGTAAACATGTTAGCACCACAACCAAACTATTACCGTCGTGTAGGATTTTCACCGCATTTTGTGACCGGAATAACACACGCGGCTTACCAGCCGAGTGCATCCAAGTTACAGAGAAATGCGTTTTTTGTTTTCTCTCATTCGCCGTGCGGTATCAAATATTGCATGAAAAATACACGCTTCCAGCAATTCCTCGAATCAAATATCTCGTTTGTCGCGAGGGGCACGAATGAGTTCATGAATTAATTAACAGAAAGATCTTTGTTTTTTTCAATACATTTCTACGCATAATAGTTTCAAAAACTAATTTCTAATAACTGATTTCTTTTTTATTGATTCTTTATTTATTGAACATTTTGATTTTAAACAAAGCCCGAGATTCCCCCAACATAAGGTTAAATAAAATAAAAACAGTAAGACTGTAATAATAGGTAAAAAATCAGGATTGAAACATATCTGACACAGTCTCTCTCATATTTAACCAAAATTTTACCATTGCTAACTGGCACCATTTACTTTGGCTGTGGTGTATTCCAAACTAATAATGTCCAGTAGATAGAGCCTCCAGGACTGATCAGCCAGAGCAGATGGATCCAGCCATATTTTCAGGATTTTCTTTTTTTTACAGCAGTCAGAACGACTTGGTTGATGGATAAGAAGATTGATGAATTATCCAGCAGGAGATAAAGCAAAGGGTCGCATTGGATCTGAGTTTCAATTAGCTCTGATAATAGGTCTCGTACCTTGGACCAGAATAATGGAACTTGGGGACATTCCCAGAACATATGTATATAAGTACCTTGTGTAGAGTTGTTATATAAGTAACAAAAAGTGTCTGATTTTCTTTTCATTTTAAATAACAGGTAGGGGGTAGCCAGGGATCCAGTAACCTAGGATCCATGAGAAAAAAATGCGGTTTTCGTCCGGGTCGTGGCACACTGGACCAGCTCTATACCCTTACCAGGGTGCTTGAGGGTTCATGGGAGTATGCCCAACCAGTTCACATGTGTTTTGTGTACTTGGAGATGGCATTTGACCGCGTCCCTCGTGGCTTTCTGTGGAGGGTGTTGTGGGAGTATAGGGTCAGAGGAGCTCTGTTAAGGGCCGTCCCGTCCCTGTATGAACAGAGTAGGAGATTGGTAGGTAGGTAGGCGATAAGTCAGACCTTTTTCAGTGCATGTTGGGCTCCGACAGGGCTGCCCTTTGTGACCAATTCAGTTCATAATTTTTATGGACGGAATTTTAAAGCAAAGCCTTGGGCTGGAGCGGCCTTTCGCGGATTCGCGAAAACAATAACTGCACAAATACGTACCTCCCGGGACGTATTTCGCGGTCTCCAGAAACATCCGCTGGACTACGTTTTCAGAATGAGCCTGGGTTGCTTATTTCCCCCACTGTATCTCCAGCTCACTATGAGATGGTCATGTAAACTTCCCTCAACAAGCAACAATGACAAATAGATTCAGAGCTTAGCAAAGGGTCAACTTTCAGCAAGCCCATCAGGCCTCCACGTTAGACTCAAAGTCAAAGGGTATGGTTGTTATATATATATTTACCCAAAGATTCCTCTCCACAGACGTCCTATACAATGAGCTCCCGTGCACACGTCTCTTCATTGGCCTACACACCTGTCCTCGACCATGTGATTTATGACTTATGTGTTCTTCAAATGTTAGACCAGAGGCTCAGTTCCCATCAACACCGAAGCTACACGTTCTGAAAGTCGCAGCAGATGCTCGGGTTCGGTTTAAAAGGTGCTCATAATTAGCAGCTCGAGCCGCCTTGAAGACTCGCGGCTGTCAATGGAGTCTGTTAAGTGGGTTCAAAGGGAGCTGCTGGTTCGGCTCATCTTTTGTGGCTTCCCCTCACGTTCTCCCAGCCCTTCATTTTTATCACGTATATAATTATAATTCGACTTTTCACTCTTCTTAGCCGCCTAATCGGTCAATTACGGTGTAACACAATATTGATTTGTTCCAGGAGAGGCCATTACGGATGCGCGCACTGGAAATCAGCTATAAGCGCCTCTAATATGATAAATGTTTTAATCCCAGGTTTCGTTAATGTGCCATCTCAGGCTTGCTATTAACCGCCAAATAAATGGTTAAATTAAACTAGTTTGGCTTTTTAGACGTATGAGCTCGTGGATGGGCTTTCTCAAGGCATTTGGGCTTTGATGTTGAAGAAGCGCCCTCTGTGTATTATTGCGCGGCGTGAAATTCATCACATTTAACACGAGTCTGATAAATCATCGCGCTTGCTGTGGGAGAACAGCCATTAGACAGACGCCGGATCTGAAGCAATCACTCTGCATAAACACAAAGACAACGGGCCTCCATTTTTTTCCAGATAGGCAGGTGTATATGGGTGCTTCTTTGACTATGAGTGACTTTTACACACTTTTAGGTCTTTCGCTTGTTGGATTTATTTGTTATTGAATGTAATTAGTTTTAAATTCTCAGAATGTCTGGTTAAAGATTTCTGCCATTTTTTATATAAATGTAATTTCCATACATCCTAAACATTTCTTTTTTTTGTGAATTGTGGTGGAAGTAATAGTTGTGAGGCTACGCTTCCACAAGTGCATATCTGTTTTAACATTGCGCTAACCCTTGTGGGTCTTCATCGTTATATTTTTGTGATCATTTTGGCTGTTTTAATGTAATTAGATTACATTTTGGCAAAAAAAATCTACTTTTTTTTTTTTTTAGGTAAAAGTTACACTCAGAAGCCTTCAGGACACAAATGTCTAAATGTCCACTGCAATATTTAATCCCATGTTCCACACATGAAAAGCAATTAGTTTGGCTAAAAAAAGAGAGTAAACTCATTGCCTTACAATTTTTAAATAAACAAACTATGCATAATTCTAAAACTTAAGTTTAAGTTTTGTTGCAACCCAAGCTCATTCTGGAAACGTAGCCCCGCAGACGTTTCTGGAGACCACGAAATATGTCCCGGGAATGATAAATAGTATACTTTGAAAAAAATACTGGAGCAAAATTTTGAATGAGTTGGAAATGACACCCACAATTATATATATATGGCAACGCAGTGGGGCAGTGCGTAGCACGTTCGTCTCACAGCAAGAAGGTCGATGGTTCAAGCCTCGGCTCAGTTGGCAATTCTGTGTGGAGTTTGCATGTTCTCCCTGCGTTTGTGTGGGTTTCCTCCAACTGCTCCGGTTTTCCCCCACAGTCCAAACACGTACGGGTGGTTGGGGTAGGCTAAATTGGAGAAATAAATAAATCCGTAGTGTATGAATGTGTGTGTGTGAATGAGTGTTGATGTTTTGATATGGGTTGCAACTGCAAGGGCATCCGCTGCGTAAAAACTTGCTGCATAAGTTGGCGGTTCATTCCACTGTGGCAACCCCAAATTAATAAAGGGACTAAGCCAACAAGAAAATGAATGAATATATATATATATATATATATATATATATATATATATATATATATATATATATATATATGTGTGTGTGTGTGTGTGCATATACATTAGATTAGTCAGTACTGAAGCCAAATCTGGAGCTTATTTAACAAAATAACTAATGATAATGGTCCAAAAACTAGTACACCCAAATTTGTTATAGAAAAGTATTAAATACAAATTTAAAAAAAAAAAAAAAATTTGTTGAAATTTCATTTTTTGGGCGATATGTTGCTTGAATTTAATTGTCTTGAATTATTATATAATTTTAATAAACCTTTTTTTGTTTAAATGTACCAAAATACATTGCCTATATTCACTGAGAAATGAATAACAATATTTATTTATAAAATGGGGTGTGGGCGCCATGTCTGCTCAGTGGGTAGCACTGTCGCCTCACAGCAGGGAGGTTGCTGGTTAGAGCCTCGACTGGGTCAGTTGGCGTTTCTGTGTGGAGTTTGCATGTTCTCCCCGTGTTGGCGTGGGTTTCCTCCGGGTGCTCCGGTTTCCCCCACAGTCCAAAGACATGCGGTACAGGTGAATTGAGAAAGCTAAATTGTCTGTAGTGTATTTGTGTGAATGAGAGTGATGGGTTGCAGCTGAAAGGGCATCTGCTGCGTAAAACATATGCTGGATAAGTTGGCGGTTCATTCTGCTGTGGCGACCCCTGATTAGTATAGAGACTAAGCTGATAAGAAATTGAATAAATGGAAATGCGGTGTATTCAATTATGCTGAGGACATATATATATATATATATATATATATATATATATATATATATATATATATATATATATACAATATTGTCCTTAAAATGTTTTTTAAACATTAAAAACTGCTTTTATTCTAGCCAAAATAAAACAAATAAGACTTTTACCAGAAGAAACAATATTATAGGATATTCTGTAATTCACAGGAAGGCTAATCATTTCGACTTTAACTGTATATATACTATTTATCACTAATATAGTACTTTGACAAACTTTACCAAGGCAAAATTGGGAATGCGCATGAAATTTTACATTGTACATCTGGATTCAGTGCAAGTGGGAAAACTTAAATCAATCATATGACAAAAACCCCCAGGGACTTAAGTTGACCATACTTGAAGAAACAGCGTTGACCCTGTGCGTAACCTATCAGCAGGCACATTGTTTCTGCGCAGTAATGGGCACAAACACAGAACGGGAGCATGTGGCCGCGTGTCAGAAGCCTGGGCTGAATCCGCTGGCCGTGTTGGGCCGATGAGCTCCATACGGAGGCCGGTGCGCCGCGGGCCCTGGGGCCATGCAGTCTCAGGTCAGCAGATGGGCTTGTGATTATTATTTCCAGGCCTCTGTCTTACCTGACCACTTCCCCCTGCGCTCTGCGAACAGCTGGTTCACTCGCTTCACTGCAATGCTCCACGGACGGCCATTTTTCTTCTTGTTCTTTACTCTGTACATAATATAAATCTTTAGCGTGACCCTGCTCCTGGCTTCATCCACCTGTGTCTTACCTCAGGCGATGTCTCCCGCTGAGGATTCAGCTTTTTTTTTTTCGGAGCCGTCTTCCTCCTCTGTTGATAACCAAGAGGGAAGAAAGTAAACTCCTTTTTTTTTTCCTCACAGTGAGAATTGTCATTGTCTTTGATATTGTCAAACAGATGGCGATACCATCTTTTGTAATGCAGCACGGAAAAGTGCTTGGGCAGGCAGGATTGTGGTAAAGGTAGTCAACTGAGGGACATTTGAGGAGAGCAGACCCTTCAAGAGCAGTGGCGGTGTTTGCTGTCACTGCTGTGTTGTGCTGGTAAATATTTAATGCCAGACAAATCTTCACATGTAGACACAGAATAGTGATGCAGCATTGCTCAAAAATCATCCACTGCTCTGTTATTATTTGTGTATTATTATTATTATTATTATTACTATTATTAGTAGTAGTGTAACATGCAGACCTCTGAAAGAACAGGACAAAACACAAAAAGAACGCTTTGAAACAAGTGATAATTAATAAATATATGATAACAAATAATATTATAATAATAAATAAACAAAAACAATAATAAAAAAAATTGTGGCATATTATTAGTAGTTGTATTAGGAGACAAAAGAGAACAAACAAACAAAATAAATAGTGCTGGGCAACGATTAATCAAAAGTAATTGCATCCAAAATCATATATATATATATATATATATATATATATATATATATATATATATATATATATATATATATATATATATATATATACAGTTGAAGGCAGAATTATTAAATTATATATATATATAGACACACACATATATTATGTCAAAATAAACTTTTTTATTTTGTATTCGATCAATCGTGATTCTTTTTCCCAGAACTATTAATAACGTTTATATTTCAATATTGCCGCTATATAGAATAAAATTATTGTTTATTTTGATAATGTTCTTTTTCTTTCTGAAATACTAAAGTATTTTTAAATTATTTTTAAGATCTGTTTTCTGCATACATCAATATTTGTAGCATATATCTACAATTCAAATGCTATTACTAGCATACTACTAGCATGTTGAGTTAAGAGGCATGACATTTACACTTTTCGATAGCATATAATCTGTAAAGTTAAAAAATGAGAATTCTGTCATTTTCATATTGTTGAAATCAATAAATTTTGTAGAAAATATATATATATATATATATGTATATATGTATATGTATATATATATATATATATATATATATATATATATATATATATATATATATATATATATATATATATATATATATATATATATATATATATATATATATATATATAGTTGAAGTCAGAATTATTAGCCCTCCTGAATTATTAGACCGTTTGTTTATTCTTTTCCAATTTCTGTTTAACAGAGCAATTTCTTCAACACATTATTATAAACATAATAGTTTTAATAACTCATCTCTAATAACTGATTTATTTTCTCTTTGCCATGATGACAGTAAATAATATTTGACTAGACATTTTCCAAGACACTTCTATACAGCTTAAAGTGACATTTAAAGGCTTAACTAGGTTAATTAGGTTAACTAGGCAGGTTAGGGTAATTAGACAAGTTATTGTATAACGACAGTTTGTTCTGTAGACTATCGAGAAAAAATATAGCTTAAAGGGGATAATAATTTTGTCCTTAAAATGATGTTTAAAAGATTAAAAGCTGCTTTTATTCTAGCCGAAATACAACAAATAAGACTTTCCCCAGAAGAAAAAACATTATCAGACATACTGTAAAATTTTCATTGCTATGTTAAACATCACTTGCAAAATATTTAAAAAAGAAGAAAAACAATTTGAAGGGGGCTAATAATTCTGACTTCAACTGTGTGTGTGTGTGTGTGTGTGTGTGTGTGTGTGTGTGTATATATATATATATATATATATATATATATATATATATATATATATATATATATATATATAATTTTATTTATTTATTTTTTCAATTCTTGATTTTCATTGGGACAACTTAATTTGTTCAATGTTTAATCCATATACATTTGTTAAAAGTGTTAACTTAATCGATTTGTGTTGGGACAACATGAAGGAATTTTGTGCACCCATCATTTTTTACAGTGTATTTATAGATACATAATAAATATAAACAGTACACACACACAAATATTTTCAAAACAAACCCTTATCTTGTATGCGATTAATCGCGATTAATCATCTGCCAACACTAATAATAATGTTTATATATCTATATAGAATAGCATTGATGCTTTATTTTGATTGTTATTACATTTAACTGTCTTTTTCTTTCAGCAGTTTGCATATTAAAGTACTTTTCTTAAGTATCATTTTACATTATTTTTAAGTCCATTTTCAGCATACATTAATATTTGTGGCCGATATCTATAAGTCAAATGTAATTACTAGCATAAACATGTTGAGTTAAGAAGCATGAGATTTTTGATAGCAAATAATCTGTCATTTTCTCATTGTTCAAATCTTTACAATTGTGGAAAATAGATATTTGTCTGTCAGTAAACGGACAAAAACATTCATCAGAACATATTTCATTGCAGAAAGCAAGTCAAAACGATGACATATTTTGCATTTACAAACAAACGGTCAGTATGGCATCGTCTGTGAGGTGAATGTTGACTTATTAAGCGCTCTCCGTGTTTTTTCTGTCTGCTTTTTTTCTCCTCACAGGACGACGACAGGCAGACTGTAGTTTTTTGGATGAATACCCTCTTTATGTGGACCAATTTATCACGCCACAGGGAAAAATGCTCTACATCTACATGAGCACCTGGTGTCCAGGCCATTTCGACATAGGAAGAAGAGAGGGAGAGAGCGGGAAAATAGACAGAGACGGCGGGAAAAACTCTTCACTCACGTGCGGATCACGAGCTGGCAGTGGTCCGGCTTTCTTGCGCGTTCCCGAGAGCTCTGCCAGTTATAATTAAAAGCTCTTTGACAAAACAATTAATAACGTTTATCATATACATTATGATAAAGAGATATGAACTATTTAAATGTGGACGGTAAGCGATCAGAAATGTCTGGCTCCAGTTAAACTTTAATCCCGTCTCCATAGCAAGGGTGTGCACGCGCATGTTTAGAGATAAGTGTGCGAGATTTTTGGCGAAGAGCTTAGAAGGACCAAGAGGCGACACTCAATAGAAAGTTCCATTGCAACAGCAGCACCCAGCAACAGCCCCGGATTCCGCCATTTTGGAGTGAAAGCCATTGGCTGTGTATTGGATCTTATTGTTGTCGTGATGGCAAGCAGCTGCTTTGTTTTTTATTTATTTATTTCAAAAGTGCATTAAAGCTGAGATACAACCTGAAAGACGACAAAACAACACTTACCATCACAATCACTTTCAATAGTTTATTTTACAGACTTATAATATGCTGTTGTTCTATTGGAGTTTTCATTTCAAAATGGCCGCCGCGCCATCTAGTGGCTGTTTCCCATATTGCACTAGAGTGTCATCTCTTGGTGATTCTATGCTCTTTGGCCGAGGTGTCTTGTGCATCCTTATGCTATGTTCACACCAGACGCGGAACGCGCGGATAAATCACGCTATTTGCGCATAAATAGCCACGTGAACATTTGAGTTTACTCGCTTCATTCGTGCGTGAACCCCCACTTCATTTGGTTGTGAAATCCGCTTCATTCACGTGTCAAATTCACTTCAGAACAGATGTGGATTTGCGTGATGGGCAGGACTTCTGTCTGCCCGGTGACTCTAGCTTCATAGCTAAATGGCTAACATGGGTTTTATGAAGAAAATAACAGTGTTTATGTACTTTATGAAGACTGAAAAACAGCGTCGATATGTTTAGGGTCGTGTCTGAGTCCACTACATGCTTTCAGAGGTGCTTCCAGCTCTGTGAGCTTATGAACCCCTCCAGAAACTGAACCTGGATGACGGAGGTTTTCAGCGATGCTTCTGACTGAGCCAAGCCCAGTTTGATGACTTGTTGTCGGTGTTGCCTGGAGGATTTCCCCCGGGACACCATCAACTGGTTCTACGTCACAATCACGCCCCCACAAGAGCAAGCTTCTGATTCGTTAACGCGGCGCGAATGTCCGCTGAAGTTCAGATTTTCGAACTCAAGAGATTCGTGCGAAACGCTCGTTAGGCGCGTCACACGTGCAAAACGCTCAATTCGCCTTACGCGTATCGTGCTACTCGCAGCGTGCCATTCGCGCAATTTGCGTCATTCGCTCCGCGACATTCGCGTGTATCGCGCCGCAGGATGTCTATTCGCGCGTTTGCATTGACTTAACATGTAAATCACCTGCGCTTGACGCGCGTTCCGCATCTGGTGTGAACGCAGCATTACGGTCTCTCTTTTTTTATTTAATTTTTTTATTTTTTATTACTTTTTAGGTGTTATCCTTTTGTTTGTTCATGCAAACAGTGTACATTGTGACCAAAAAAATTTAATGAAATAATTTTTATTGCAATTGCATAGATTTGATAAAATTATCTATATAAAAATATATAATTCCTATTAATGAATACATTTTACTGGTGGTGCGAAAATAGTTAAACTGCAGGACCATCAAACAAACCAAATGTGGTATTATTGCTAAGTTTGTGTGGGAAAATGTGCACGTTACAATACTAAAACATAAACTAAAACTATAATATAATGTCAATTTATCTTAAAAGCTGACTCGGGGGTGTTACAGACTGTACCAAAAAGTTGAGGACTGGAATTACTGAAGTTTTCAGGGAAAAACGGGAGTGTTGGCAGGTTTAAATATATTACACTCTCACATCCTTTGAGTCCCTGATTTATCAGGGTACACAACAGCAGAATGAACCACCAATTACTCTAGCATTTGTTTTTAAACAAATAAATAATAATAGTGGTGTTAGTTCTGTACTATGCAGTGGGTTTCAGGCAGCTACATTGATCAGATACTGTACTAAAGTTGGCAACCAGCTTAGTCCCTGATTTATCAGGAGCCGCGACAGTGTAATAAACCCCCAATTACCCTGGCATATGTTTTTAAAGATAATAACAATAATAGTAGTGCATGTTACTGTATTGTTCTATGGACCGGTTTTCTACTGGCCTTGTCGATCGTATACTGTACTTAAGTTGGCGACCGGGGGATGTTACAGACCGTACCAAAAAAAGAGAGTTTTCAGAGACAAACGGTCAACCCGGGCTCATTGTGGAAACGTAGCCCCGCGGACGTTTCTGCGGACCGTAATTTATGTCCCGGGAGGTACGTATTCAAGCGGTTTTTGTTTTCGCAGAGGCCGCTGTGCGCGATTTTTCACGTCTCGGGCGCCTCTCGGAAGCGTTCGCCGTTCGTGCCTGCGCTGTTCTTGCGCGAAAAGCGGCCTGATCGGCCCTCGTCTTCGATTTTGACCGTGTTTTCGGATCGCACCGCGTTCTCGGTCTTAATTTTCGGAATCTGTTTTTCATCTTACCTGATTTCCGGAACCGCTGTTCCCTGGACTCGATCGTCGTCCCCGCGGCCGGCTCCTCCTCCTCTCCTCCTCCCGGGCCTCCGCTCCGCCGACGCAATGCTGTGAGCTAAGCGGACAAACTGGTTGCATCGGGAAAGCCCTCCACTTGGAGACGAGGCGTCAGCCGGCGAGCGCGAAGAGGAGGAGCGGAGCGGCGACACACCGCCCCGCAGCGTTCGCTTGAAAAAACTAAATGCGGCCTTACGTACCTCCGGCCACGTAAATCGCGGTCTCTCTGCGCGGCTACGTTTCCAGAATGAGCTTGGGTTGCAAACGGTAGTGTTGGCAGGATTAAATATCTCACTCTCACATTCTTTGGCTTAGTCCCTGATTTATCAGGGGGTTGCCACAGTGGAACGAACCACTAATCACTCTGGCATTTGTTTTTAAATAAATAAATAGTAATATTGATGTTAGTTTTGTACTATGGACCAGGTTTCTGCTAGCCACTGCGATCAGATACTGTACTAAAGTTGACAACCGGCTTAGTCCCTGATTTATCAGGGGACACCACAGTGAAATGAACCCCCAATTACCCTGGCATTTGTTTTTAAAAATAAATAAACAATAATAGTTGTGATAGCTACTGTACTATAGACAGGTTTTTGGCCTGCCATCAAATATTGTACTAAAGTTGGTCTGTACCAAAAAGTTGAGGACTGAAAGAACAGGAGTATTGGCAGGTATGAATATCTCTCACTCTCACATCCTTGCAGAATGAACCACCAATTACTCTGAAATTTGTTTTTAAATTAATAACCGTGGTGTTTTGGGTGGAAATGAGCGGAATGAACCAACAATTACTCTGGCATAGGTTTTACATTTTACAACCCAGCACAGGGAAATGACTCCTGGCCCAGCTGGGACTCAAACCAGCTGATGATGCTGACTTCATGCAGACTTTGTGTTGCAGCATTTTCAAGGGTTGAATACTCTTGAAATGTGAATGGCTTAACCATAGGAAAAATGTGTTTTAACATGACAACGCTCTAGTGTAAATGAGGCCTTCTGTTTTTCTTCTGTTTTTATTTTATTTACACAAGTCTAAATCAAACACCTCGAAACAATTTTGGACCTACTTTGATAAAAACGTGTGGGAAAATAGTTCTGTGCGGAAACATAAACCGAAGAGCCGGAAAACGTTTAGGCGTTCAGACAAAGAGAATAGTCTACTGCTCTTTTCCAGCAGCCCCTAGACATCCAGCGGCTGCTAACAGACTTGAAGCAGCCAGTGAGACACATATAAAGAGAGCGTGGAAAGGAGAAAAAGAGCGAGACGTTATTTATTGATAAGGTAAGAAACAACTGTGGGGAAGCAGCTTTGAAATGTGCAGCATTGAGAATCACTGCGGATGCTCTGGCTAACTGTGGAGGCTTTTAAAATTGCGCCATACAGAGCTGCACTGTGTGATAGTTTGGACCATCCGTTTATACACACGAAAAAGAAACGATTCATTGGATTTGCTATTCATTGCACTTTTTAAGGTGGTTGCAAACAATTTATATAGGCTGATTTAATTTAAAAAATTAGGTTGAAGATTGCTAAATATAATTTGTTTGTTTAAATTCATCTAATATAAACTGTTTACAACTGTCACCGACTCGGTCCCAGTCATTCCCCTCGCTGGCCAGCAGAGGTCATCATCACCAGACTACTGACATTACATCATCCATTGACTGATTAGCACTCACACCTGCAGCACATCTCCCAATCACCTGGCACACGCTTATAAGCGGCACACACACTCAAGCTGCGTCCCAAATGGCACACTATACACTATGTACTCATCCACTATGTACTTATGCACTTACACACTCAACAGGATAGTATATGTATGTAGTGTCGTCCCAAATGGCACACTAATGTGTTTTTTTACTAAGCGGAAATTCAAACCGTTTCCCTGATGACGTTTGACGGTCGCCAAATCAGTGAAATAAACGACTGAATTATCAGATAACACCTGCCGTGAGTATTGTCGCATTCACCATCGGAAGGCGCTAAAATCACTCTCGTAGGAGAATTTTGCTTTCACCATCCAAAATAAATAAAGTTATTCAACATGTGCGTCTGATAGCTCCGCCCCTTCCGCTATGTTAGCAAACCTGCAGTCGTTGAGTGCGTGAAGTGTCCATCATTACACACTTCATGATGCTGAATGAGTGCATCATCCGGGTAATTAAAGTGCACTTATTAGTTTTAGAGTTTTCAGTGTGAACGCACTACTTAAACTATTTATACTACAAAATGGCGTAGAATAGTGCATAAGTATGCGATTTGGGACGCAGCTTCAGTCTCATTGCGAAGTCTTGTTTTGCCCCGGCTAACACTACTAAGCGGTTCTCATCCTTGCCTGCTTTCCCGTTGCTTACCTTGCCTTGATTATCGACCTTGTCCTGCCTGCCTTGTACCTCAGCCTGAATCCCGACTCTGATCCACGCAGCCTGCCCTGAACTCTAGCCTGCACACCGACTTTGATATTCGCCGCCTGCCTCTGACCCATGCCTGCATACTCATCCTGTGTTTACCTGCCGCCAGCCCTTCGACCTTAAACTATTGTGTTTAATGTGAGTTCGCACACGCATTACATCTGTGTGCTTATTGTTATTCAACTGTGTTAAATAAATATACTGCAAATGGATCCCTCTGTGTCAGCCACTTCGTTACAACAACCACTTTAATTTTAATTCCCTGGACTCGAACCCAGTCGTCGCCGCAGCCAGCTCCTCCTCCTTCGGGCCTCCGCTCCGCCGGCGTAACATGACG
Source organism: Danio rerio (assembly GCF_052040795.2). Taxonomy (NCBI): domain Eukaryota; kingdom Metazoa; phylum Chordata; class Actinopteri; order Cypriniformes; family Danionidae; genus Danio; species Danio rerio. The sequence continues at coordinate 35,923,300 of NC_141045.1, forward strand.
AGCTAACCAGACAAACTGGTTGCGGCGGGAAAGCCCTCCACACAGAGGTGAGCCGTCAGCCGCCCCGTAAAGTTCACTTGAAAAAACGAAATGCAGCTATACGTATCTCCGGCCACGTAAATCACAATCTCCAGAAACGTCCGGCGGGCTACGTTTTCAGATTGAGCCTTGGTTGAATAATAATATTGAAACTGCTTAATGCGGAAGCTATACAAAATCCAATCCTTATATTTTGTATATTACTAGCAGGCACAAGACTTGAACATGACGTCAGATTGACATTGTACCCCAAAGTCGAGGGGCGTCAGGCTGACGTCAATGTCCAACAAACGTTGCATTTTGGTTAATTTCCACCACAACCTAAAAACAACAAAATATTAACGTCTAATAATGTTACAGCTTGACGTTGTGTGGACTATGACGTCTATTAGATGTTGGATCTTGGTTGTCATACCTGACAAAAAAATGTCAGTTTTTGACGTCAATATGATGTATGTTTAAGATGTTGGCTCTGTTGGATTTTGGTCACTTTCCAACACAACCTAAAATCAACCAAATATTAACGTCATACCATGTCGTTATTGAACATCATAATAACATTGTCCTGGCGACCTAAATCTAACCTAATATAAACGTCTTATGACATTGTGTGTTTGCTGAGTTGAATCAGATCGTGTTTAGTTCTGAATACCTGCACTTTCGTCAACATCCAGTGTTTTTAGTTTTGCATCTCAGGTGACAGAAAGTCGCGTCATAACAAGAAGGTCGCTGTTTCAAGCCTCGACTAGGTCAGTTGGCCTTTCTATGTGGAGTTTGCATGTTCTCCCAGTGCTGGTGTGCTCCAGTTTCCCCCTACAGTTCAAAAACATGAGGTATAGGTGAATTGGGTATGCAAAATTGTACGTAGTGTTTGTGTGTGAATGGGAGCCTTTAGGTGTTTCCCAGTGATGGGTTGCAGCTGGAAGGGATAAAACATATGCTGCATAAGTGGTTCATTCCGCTGTGGCGACCCCTGATTAATAAAGGAACTAAGCCGAAAAGAAAATGAATGAGTGGGAAAGTCTTGAGTGGGTGAAAATGTCACTTTATCCATCCTCCGATGCCCTTCGCTGTGTCTTCTTCCCCCTCATATATTCCCTGAGAGAGAGTGTGTGCCGGGGCTTTCCTTCTCCATCCCTCCAATATGCACTCCAGGAAAAAAAAAAGGCATGGAAATGAATTATGTAAATTTTGATTGGAAACGTGTACAGTGTCCGTGGTCCTCATCCCGGGGCAGTGGAGCTGAGCTGGAAATATGGCTCCTGCGCCGGCGAGAGCACCTGGAGGCCGGAGAGAGACTCGATTTATCTGCCGACTCGACTGATGCATGCGCTCGTGCTGCTGGGCCTTTTTCACACCCGCTTTCAAGCCCCTGGGTGGGTGTCTTTTTTCATGCTGATCTCGGACCAGAGTTCTGGAAACGTAGCATCAGGTGTCCCATCAGACAAACAGGTTAAATGGGACAACCCTGCTGAAAGAAAAACACCAGCCCGAGCTCACAAGGAAATGTACATTTTGGGGGTTAATTTGGACACAATTATCTCTGTTTCAGCAAATGGATTGATTCTTTTTGATAACAACTCTTAATTTGACACATATTTTAGGAAAATGCTTTGGGATTTTTCCCAAAACTCAACAATATGCTCTGGGCAATTTGACTACCCTTTCGTTGTGTTGGGGGCTGATTTTGCCTCATTGACTTCTATTATAATTATTTTTTTTGACTGTAAAGCCATGACTCCATTTAATCATGCGTTTTTGGTTGTTGGTGGTTTTCCCTGTTGTAAAAAGGTTAAGAGCCTTATCACACCTGGTTTCAAGCCCCTGGGTGGGTGTCCTTTTTTGTGCTGATCTCGGACCAGATTTCTTGAAATGTAGCATCAGGTGTTCAATTCAATTCACCTTTATTTCTATTGCACTTTTGTAACGGAGGCCAGCTAGTGTGTGCTGTGCAGGTAAACCTCACTCCTTTGACCTCTAAAGGTGCTATAGTGACAGATGCTAGAGGCTATGGTCTTTAGCCTCCTTGGAAGAGCAACCGACTCCCATGTGGAAGGTCGCCGGTTCGATCTCAGCTCTGAGCGGGTTGGGTGGTGTAGGACCGGCAGGGTTACATTGGTGTCGTGACCCGGATGGGAGTGAGGTTTAGGGGGGTGAGTGTAACAGAGGCCAGCTAGTGTGTGCTGTGCAGGTAAACCTCACTCCTCTGACCTCTAAAGATGCTATAGTGACAGATGCTAGAGGGTATGGTCTTTAGCCTCCTTGGTAGAGCAACCGACTTCCATGCGGAAGGTCGCCGGTTCGATACCAGCTCGGAGCGGGTTGGGTGGCGTAGGACCAGCGGGGTTACACTTTCACATAAAAGATCATAGTAAATTGAAACAGTGTAGTTCAGTTTTCAAAGTTTAAGTTCAGTTTAGCTTAGATCAGTGTGGTTTAATAACCACTACTGAAAGTCCAAACACTGATGAGCAATCCATCGATGCGCAGCTCTACAGATCCCGAACCATGCAAACTAGTGGCGACAACGGCGAAGAAAAAAACGTCACCGTTTGGCGAGTGTAAAAAAGTATTTCGAGAGAAACCAGGCTCAGATGGTCACGACCAGTCTGATCTCACAAGGAAAGTATTTTACATTTTGTCAGTTTAGTGGCAAATTCGTACGAATTTGAATTAAAAAATGTACGATTTTAAAAAGGAGGCGTGGCACATAACCCCACCCCTAACCCCAACCATCATTGTGTGATGAGCAAATCGTACTTAATTGTACGAATTAGATCCTAGGAATTCATACGAATTAGCCACTAAATCAAAAAGTTACGAATTGCCCTGAGATTGCATTGGCACGACCATTTCTCCACTGGCCAAACGTCTTGTGCAGAGCTTGCATCAGACAAACAGGTTAAATAGGACATCCTGAAAGAAAAACACCAGCTTGATCTCACGAGGAAACGTAACTATTGTAGGTATTTTCAACATAGTTGCTAATTAATAGCAAATTGTACTAAATTTTATGGGTGACATGGGACAAAATCTTAAAAAGTAGCAACTAAATAAAAAACTGTTTAGTGAGATAAATTTTCAGTGAGATAGCGTAGACAATGCTGTAGAAACCATACAAATTTGAATGGTTGTGAGTGAAATTATACTGTTTTTTAATGGAAACTGTTTTGCCCTTTTGGGTCTAGTGGGAATTAGTTGACTTCTTTGTAAAGCCTTGTGTGCTGTTGGGATGTTTTTGTAATGAAGTTTGATATGGCCACCTGGCCACCCTCAGTGGATGGCTTTAGCACCTACTCACACTATGCTATCCGAACTGTGCCCAGACCCGTTTCCCGGATCGTTTGAGAAGTGTGAGTGCGCTGAATCGGGCTCAGGCACGCTTCACTTGGCCGTCCCTGGCCCGGTTGGAAGAGGTGGGCCTGAGCGCAGTTCACTTGAGCTTTGAAACTGAAAGCGAGACGTGACTTTTAAGGGATTGTTTCATATGCGTTTATTAATCATCCTTACTGTTTAATGAACGCAAACTGTCGTAGTTTATTAAAGACGCAATCCCCTCCCTGCACGACAGCTGCACCTTCAGCAGACCTCCTAATTCCTGCAGCACGAGGGCTTTATGATTGTTTATGTGTCAGAAGTGGCAGATCTGTTCGGCGAAATGTCTGACTGCGTGTCACCGCATATCAAACAATTTAACTAGATATAATATAACTAGAGAAATCTCCACTGTGCTGAGCAAGAGCGCTTCTGACCAGTGCATCATCAATGACGTGAGCCTGCCCAGGCCCCAAGGGGGAGACGGGAGGGGGAACAAGTGTGATTTGGCCCGGTTCAAGGCAACTGTACATAGTGTGAGTACGCCCTTAGTCTCAGCCTCACTCACGGCTGGCAGGCGATGGCTCCACTTGCTCACAGACGACTGGCTGTGAGCATCCTCCGTTCACGTTCGATCTCTGCTCCTTCCCATTGTGGCGGCCGGTAACAGGCTTTGGCTCTTGGCAGACATCGGCGACTTACCTGGCGACTTAGCCATCAGTTAACAGGGTGGCTCTTCCATCTCCCCACAGACGGTAGCTGACCCTCCTGGTTGCGGTGGACAGTCGCGAGTTCTGTCCTCCTGGCAGGCTCCTCCACTGCTGGGCTTAAGTGTCTCCGGTGGCAGACTCTGCTTCTCCGGCTCGATCGCATGGCGAAATTCCCTCAACAGCGAGGGCTCTTTAACAGCGTGTTCCTCCTTTCTCCCTGATATCGGCACTACTGTAATGATGTTAGATGGCCACCTGGCCATCGGGAAGATTTACTTTATATACTAATTTCGAGAGGATCACGTGCTTATGATTGCTTGCGGCTGGTCCCGCATTATGATTCACCAGTCAGACGACTCCTAAGCCACTAAAAATACCCTAAGTTCCATATGACAGCCATCTTCGTTTTCAAGAATCCCCCCTTCCACCCCTACTCCTCCTCCTTTCCTAGATGGGTGGCACGGTGGCCCAGTGGTTAGCACTGTTGCCTCACAGCAAGAATGTCCCTGGTTCTAGCCCTTACCAAGCCAGCAGACGTTTCTGTGCGGAGCTTCCACGTTCTCCCGGTGCTCACGTGGGTTTTCCCCGGGTTCCCCGGTTTCCTCCCACCATCCCAAAACATGCAACTTAAGTTAATTGACTAATCCAAATCAGCACCATAGACATGCCCCAAATAAGTAGTTATCTCTTAAGAGCGATCACTATCTGTTCATTAGCTACTACAGCAGGGGAGTTCTCGAGATCTACCTGAGCTCAAACTCCCCTCTCGCCTTGCAAACGGGAGGGATCATGGGGCTCCCTCCCGTTTGCAAGGCGAGAGGGGAGTTTGAGCTCAGGTAGATCTTGAAAAGGATCTTATGAGCTCAGGGCTCTCTCCCGAATAGCATGCCAAAAATCTGTGCATGAAAGAATTGAGAAAGATAGTGTGGACTTTCTTTAATTTTTTTTTGGATTAGCGCAGGTGTAGCCGAAAGAACAACAATGTGTGCTAGTAAAATGAACATCGTACATTTTGATTTCATATGGACTAATCAGTGCAAGCGGCTCAGAGTCGTCAGACGGTTGCTGATTCGAGTCCCGACTGGGCCAGTTGCCATTTCTGTGTGGAGTTTGCATGTTCTCCCTGTGTTCACGTGGGTTTCCTCTGGGTAGTCTGGCTACCCCCAGAGTCCAAAAACATAAGCTATAAGTGAATTGGAAGAGCTAAATTGGTCATAGTGTCTGAGTTTGTGTGTATGAGAGAGTGTATGGGTGTTTCCCAGTACTGGGTTGCAGCTGGAAGGGCATCCACTGTGTAAAACATATGCCAGAATAGTTGGCGGTTCAATCCACAGTGTCGACCCCTGATAAATAAGGGACTAAGCCGGAGGAAAATTAATTATTGAAATGATGATCAGTGCAAAAGAGACCCAAACTCTTTCCCAGTTCACATTCTCTGCTGGTATTGAGCCTTCGCTGTGGGTGGAGCTTCTCCATAATCATTTTACTTCATCAGTGTTGTAGGCTACTGTACTGTAGTTTGTCTTCTGGCACTTCCAGCATGCGTCGTTGTTTTGAAGTGTGTGAAACAACTTGAAGGAGAAGGAGCGGTGTATCAATAGGATTTATTTTAAATTCTCTTTCATTTGGCCTTTATGACGCATTAAAAGCTGCGAGTACATGATGCAAATGTCAGAGCAACACTTTCTTTACACAATCTTGTGTCCGACCCATTTATTTATGCATCATTTTCATGATTTGTTACAATTATTTTGTCCAGTTATTAAGTAATTGAAATTTATGAAAGTGTATATTGTGGATGTAGGCTGATAGACTGAATTCATTCTTTAAAGAGATTTCTCCTGTAATGAGAGTTTCGTCATTTATTTACTCTCGTGTTGTTCCGTTCGACGTTCTTTCATCCCTCCTCCCCACAAAAACATTACTTGGAGCCTATTTTCCATGCAATTATAATGAACAAGGGTTTAAAAGAATGCAAAACATGCTATCCAAGTAGGTTTAGTATAGCTTTATCTTTGTCTATTGCAAAAATGTAAAAAGTTTACCTTACTTTTATATAAAAATGGGGGGAAATAATTCAAATCATTAAAAAATGCTTCTTTTGTGCCTTTTTGCCACTATGTTTCTGCCTTTTTTATTGCAAAATGTAAAAGTTTGTCTTATTTTGATATAAAATTGAGGTAAAATAAGTGAAATCGCTCAAAACTGCTTATTTTGTGCTTTTTGTAGCTATTTTTTTTTCATCTTAAAATGAACAAGGTTTAAAGCTTTGTTTATTACAAAAATGCTAGATTGTCTGATTTTGTTATAAAATTGGAGAAATAAGCATTGAAATAATTTAACAATGCTTCTTTGGTGCTTTTTGTGGCTATTTTTTCATCCAGTTAAAATTAACAAGGGCTAAGGCTTTGTTTATGGCAACATTTTGTTTGTCTTATTTTGTTCTAAAATTGGGGGAAAATGATTGAAATCATTCAAAAATGCTTCTCTTGTGCTTTTTTTTGGGCTATTTTTCCCATCCAGTTTAAATTAAAAAGGACTAAGGCTTTGTTTATTGCAAAAGTGTTGTAGTTTGACTTATTTTGATATAAAAATGGGGGGGGGGGGCTAATTGAAATCATTAAAAAATGCTTTTTTTGTGGCTATTTTTTCATCCAGTTTAAATTAACAAGGACTAAGGCTTTGTTTATTGCATAAATGTAAAATGTCGCTTTATTTTAATAAAAAAACGGGGGGAAAATAATTGAAATCGTATAAAAATGCTTCTTTTGTGCTTTTATTATCTGGCTATTTTTTCATCCAGTTAAATTGAACAAGGGTTAGAGCTTTGTTTATTGCAAAAATGTAAAATGTTGCTTTATTTTGAAATAAAAATGGGGAAAAATTATTGAAATCATTCAAAAATTTTATTTTTATTTTTTTTTTGGCTATTTTTCCATCTAGTTTAAATTAACAAGGGCTAAGGGCTTGTTTATGGCAAACAAATTAAATAAAAATCAAATTGACATCAAGCATAACGTCACAAAGCAAAAACACAAATCAGTTTGATGTCAAAACCTTGACGTCCATTAGACATCCACACATTAATGCCCTTTATACCTCCAAAATAATGACACAAAAGTATTATAAGTTTTATTCACCTGAAAGCTTCTATAGCAAATTCATTATGATTAAATTCAGTCATGATTAATTACTCATAATGGCTTCTTAACTCAAAAACTTTTACAACTAAACCTACCAGCGCACACTGGATTAACTATGGCTAACTAAGGGTCATTCACATGTTGCGTCTTCACACGCAAGTCCGTCATTTCAAATGGAGACGTGCACCTTGCATGCGCATATTTGGAGTGACACGCTCAAGCTTTCCAGGTGCACCTAGTTGAAAGAATGTCGTGAACACAGTCACGTGACAAGAACTGACCGGACAGCTTCATACTTTGTATTGAATATACACATTTCTACTCCAAAGAGAATAAAATTACAAAAATACCAAACAATTTTTATAATCTAGTTGATCAAAAGTGCCTTTCAGAGAGAGATTCAGCAGCCTTTGACTAATTTTGTTCTCTTTTAAAGGGAAATACTTAGTTAATAGCTTAGATTTACATTAGACAAATGCATTTTTATTCTAATAGTTTTTTTTATTTATTTTTTTGTCATTTATTTTCAGTGTTAAATTATTACTTCTTTTTAAATTCCAAAAAAATTGCACTTGGCGAGGCAGTGGCGCAGTAGGTAGTGCTGTCGCCTCACAGCAAGAAGGTCGCTGGGTCGCTGGTTCGAACCTCGGCTCAGTTGGCGTTTCTGTGTGGAGTTTGCATGTTCTCCCTGCCTTCGCGTGGGTTTCCTCTAGGTGCTCCGGTTTCCCCCACAGTCCAAAGACATGCGGTACAGGTCAATTGGGTAGACTAAATTGTCCGTAGTGTATGTGTGTGTGAATGTTTCCCAGAGATGGGTTGCGGCTGGAAGGGCATCCGCTGCGTAAAAAAAACTTGCTGGATAAGTTGGCGGTTCATTCTGCTGTGGCGACCGCGGATTAATAAAGGGACTTAGTCGACAAGTAAATTAATGAATGAATGAAAATTGCACTTATAGTTAAGTCCAAATAAAATGGACTATTGTTTTTTTTATTATTATGCTTTTTATTTGTGCTGTATAAATTGGTTACTGAGCAGCAATAAAATAACACTTAAAATATGAGGAGTTTTCATGTTATTTACTAAACTAGTATAGTTCATTATAGCATAATAATCGTGAAACCGTGATCATTCCTCAGACTATAATCATACAACCATCCCTAGGCAATTGTCATCAAGTTCATCAGGTTTTTTTATTTAATGTTGTTTTGACAAGGTGATAGTTTTTTTTTTTTTTAATAATTAAATGTTCCTTTAAATGAGTGATGAGTCACTAAAATAGCCTATAAGTTCAACAATACAGATGTTCTGCTGGGTTTTAGGAGCAGTTAGCTTCAACTGTCTTGTTGGCTTCAGCTGGCTGATTTGGACAGAAGCTGCAGTCTTTAGTTGGGAAGCTCAGGCTCTTTGAACTATTTTCTCAGATGAGAATGACTTACAGCAGTTGTTGTGAGAGAAAAAAAAACTCTTCTTTTAATGTTTTTTTCTATCCTAAGACATGATTTTTCAAATGAAAAGAACATGGTTTATTTTATTTTGATATTTTTGAGACTGACGATCAATAAGAAGTATACTGGAATGGATGGCTCACCTATTAAAAATTCATTATTTTCTCACCCTTGTGTTATTCCAAGCTGGTATGACTTTCTTCACACTGTCAAATGTAAAACTGTATTGAAAGTCAGCGGGGTCCAAAAATTAAACTGGACAAATTCATACATCTCTGAATCACAGTCCCTCCCCTGCCGTCTAGAGCCACGCCTCCTTAAACACGAGCACAGCAAAAGAACCCTCTCTTATGTGTTAAAAGCGACTAGTGCTTGTCCGGTGGCGAGCAAGCCAAACTGACATGCTATTTCAGAGCAAATATTTAGAGTTGCATGGTAAACAATTAAGGGAGAGACTAGGCAAAATAGCACTATTTACTTGTGTTTTTTTGTTAAACTAATTAAAATCTACATCATTGATGCTGTAAAAGGTCCCTTATGAAACTGAAAATAGTCTTATCAATCTTTCATCGGAAGATTTTAGTGGCCGAACAACACTTCTGTGAAGATATAACCCGTTTGTAACAACAACGTCTAACGTTACATCAGCTTTGCGTGAAGTTAAAACAGTTTTAAAACAACCCTGCTGAAAAATCCAGCTAAAACCAGCCTAGGCTGGTTTTAGCTGGTCGACCAGCCTGGTTTTAGATGGGTTTTGGCCATGTCTAGGCTGGTTTCCAGCCATTTCCAGCATGATCTTAGTTGGTCAGTGTGGCGAGGGGGCGTGGCCGAGAGCCGTGGGAACGGAGTGAGGCCACCGTGTAAGTGGATACACCTGCGGTGCGCAACTGCCTCGAATCCCACGGAAGGAGCTCTGGACCATAAAAGGAGGAACGATGGCCGAGGAAGCCGAGAGAGGACCGGGCCCGGACATATTTTATTTTTGCTTTCAGTTTGACGGCAGTCTCCGTGAGGAGCCAGGTCCGTTTGTTTTGGTTTAGACAGCTGTTACACTGTTATTAATAAATATTTTAAAGCTGCGTTGGTTCTCCGCCTTCCTTCTTCCCGGCGGCCAAAGGGGCAGAGAACTTTATTACAGTCAGGCTGGAAAATGACCAGCTAAATCCAGCTAAAACCAGCCTGGTTTAAGCTGGATATAGCTGGTTTTGGCTGGACTCCCAGCTTGGCTAGGCTGGTCAAGCTGGTTTTAGATGGTTATCTCCCAGCCTGACCAGCTAAGACCAGGCTGAAAATGGCTGGAAACCAGCCTGGAAGTGGCCAAAACCCCTCTAAAATCAGGCTTGTTGACCAGCTAAAACCAGCCAACCAGCTAAGGCTGGTTTAAGCTGGATATAGCTGGTTTTGGCTGGACTCCCAGCTTAGCTAGGCTGGTCAAGCTGGTTTTAGATGGTTATCTCCCAGCCTGACCAGCTAAGACCAGGCTGGAAATGGCTGGAAACCAGCCTGGAAGTGGCCAAAACCCCTCTAAAATCAGGCTGGTCGACCAGCTAAAACCAGCCAACCGGCTTAGGCTGGTTTAAGCTGGATTTTTCAGCAGGGAAAACATTACCTGTATAAGACAAATCCTTCAGCCATTGTGTCATCCTTTCTCCAGCGTGCAAAGGTAACTCCAGTATTAATTCAGGTTTTTCAAAAGTTTTAATTCAGCAGGTTTTTGCGCGTGCTCTGTCTTGTGAACGTGTGGCGGTTGGCAGAGCTGCGTACAAACGGCTGCGCAGTTGTTCAAATCTGCATTTGCTGACAGATTTGCCTACTTATCGGAATTATGAGAGATGTCGGCCCAACTCTATTTAATTATGAACATTTTTTTTGTTTTATGCCTTACCCAAAATATGAAAATACATATAAACACATTTAGATCATTTACTTTAATCATTACTATTAGACTGTGAAGAGACTTTCAACCAGCACAACAAAAAATCCTTCTGAAGACAGTCACCTACTGCACCTTTAATTCAGCAAATAGGGTTGTAAAAACATTTGTTGTACTCTCTAATTTACTGTACTTTAAGTTTACTCAACTATGATGACTTCTGCTACTGAGAAACCCGAAAATGAGAAAAGGGTTGATTGTCACCATTTAGGCTACTTGTTAACTTCAGTCAATAGGTCAGTAAACCATTGTTCTTCCTCTCACAGTGTTAAAATACCTCAAAACCACAATGCTAGCGCAAAAACACTGCAACACAAGTATGGATAGCGAGCTTTCAGCACACGTTACCTCACAGCACCCAAGGGCTGACTTTACGTTACGTAAGAAACGAAGCTGAAAGGAAAGAGCGCATCAGTCGCAGGTGTGTGAACGCTGGAGCATGAGGCTAATGGTAGCCTGTGGAATTGGTCTGTCTGGATAAAATGGCACTCTTCCATGAAATCTCTCCAAACAACACCCCTGTGGAAGGGCGCAATGGAACGATCCGCTGTGAAAAAGACAGCTCCTAAAAGCCTTCGCATAAAACAGCGCCTCAGCAAACGTCCGTTTAAATCATGTCATCACTTCTGCACTCCGGCTGTAAATATTGAGTGAGCAGACGTTCAGGCAATAAAGCGGCTCCGGGTTTTACAAAACAAGAGTTGCTAGTCGCTCATGGTTTTGTCAGCGTTCAGATTTGTAGCCACTTCTTTCTCATTACCTGCGCCCGTGCCAGAAGGCAGCTGTGAAATTGATTAGGACTGTATTTTTGCAGAGCGAGGCCCTGCATTCTCTCAAACTTGAGTTATGATTTCACGCGGATGTGTAATGCTGAAGTGAGGATTTCATTTTTACACCGGTATGACTGGTGAAATGACCGGCCTTTGCGCTAGCTGATTGAGACGTAATGTAATAACAGCTAAGCGTGCTATTATTGTGAGGACGCCATTTCATTTACGGGAAACCCAGAGGAAGTAGGATACATTGTCAATGTTTTCCATTCGGAAAACATTTAAGAGTTGAAAGTATGCAAATTCCTAGTTGTTGTCGTATTTGTGATGTTACTTTGCTGTGCAAGGCTTCTGCTTTCATTCATGTGTTGGATTGTTTTGCCTGTTAACCACAATCATGAACCGTGACGGTTTGCGAAAATAGATTTGTTTTGTACTTCGATATTCTTGAAGTTATTAAATTGTAAATTAAATAACAATAGTTTAAAATGTGGCGAGGCAGTGGCGCAGTAGGTAGTGCTGTCGCCTCAGCAAGAAGGTCGCTGGTTCGAGCCTCAGCTGGCTCAGTTGGCGTTTCTGTGTGGAGTTTGCATGTTCTCCCAGCGTTCGCGTGGGTTTCCTCCGGGTGCTCCGGTTTCCCCCACAGTCCAAAGACATGCGGTACAGATGAATTGGGTAAACTTAATTGTCTGTAGTGTGTGAATGTGTGTGTGGATGTTTTCCAGAGTGTGGCTGGAAGGGCATCCGTTGCGTAAAAATGTGATGGATAAGTTGGCGGTTCATTCTGCTGTGGCGACCACGGATTAATAAAGAGACTAAGCTGACAAGAATATGAATGAATGACTTGTCAGACCACTGTAATCCACACATGTGAGTCCAGCTGCGCTCTCATAGCAGGGAATTGAGAACAAACCTTTGTTGCAGCACATTTATAAACGCAGCTCTGACGACCCATGTCTCCAAACAAGACTTCTTCTTCTACTTGTTTTATTATGGTTGGCAACACATTGTGGCATCTCTCTGTCGTGTAAACACTGTAACAGGTTCTTCAAAGCCATCATGAATATTAATGAAGTTGCACCTCATACACATTAGAGTGCACTGATTGGTTCGAAAAAAGTCTTTCTCTTCCTGAAAGACGTCACGTTGTACTCGCCGTTACAGACATCCAGTCTACACGCTGGAATGTACATTAGGACATCATGGCCGTGACGCAGCTTCAAAATTTCTTTACAAACCGGAGGAACGAATTTGCTCGAAATAACGCTAAAACAACCAATTTTCACTTTTTTTTTGTGGAATATATGTGTCCTGATAATGTTTGTAGCATCGTAGGACACATATACATCTGTCAACATCTCAAAAAGTGTGTTTTGGTGTTTTGTGACCCTTTAGATGTTCAAAATAAATGCTTGCTCAGCCCTCTTACTAAAACACTGGACAGAAACACAAGCTACAGACCAACTGCTATCAGAGCAGGAGGCAGGCCTTCACCCGCGGGCATCATCTAATGCCATCCCGCGTCTTTGCCCGTCACACGTGCCCGCGGTGTGGAGACCTGGCAAACAGCGCTGCGCCTCGCCAAGGAAGATTTATACCTGGAGCTTGACCCACTTCTGTTTGCATCTATATTAGCGAGGACAGAGGGAGAGGGAAAGGTCACCGAGAGCCCAGATCCTCCGCTGATGGATCAAGATGATGGAGCTGCTTAATTTAGTTAGCAACAGTTGTTTTCCTGCTCCGCCGCCACAGATGGTCTGCTGAGTTGTGACGGTTTAAAAACGAACACCTGAAGCGGTGAAGAACACAGGTCTGAATGGGGATATGGAGATTGCTCTGTTGCAGCAGGCTGAGTATATACAGTTGAAGTCAAAATTATTAGCCCCCCTATATATTTTTTCCAACTTCAGTTTAACGGAGAGATTTCTTTCAACACATTTTAAACATAATTGTTTTTAATGACTAATCGCTAATAACTGATTTCTTTTATCTTTGCCATGAGGACAGTACATATTTTACTACTTTATATATATTTTTCAAGACACTAGTATTCAGCTTAAAGTGCTAATTTAAGGACTTAACTAGATTAATTAGGCAAGTTGTTGTATAAGGGGATGGTTTGTTCTGTAGACAATAATAATATCAAGATCCGCCTAATAATATCAACATAGGCTCCTTCTGAAAATGTAGTCCTATATACATTTCTGGAGATCGCAAATTATGTAGCCAGAGCTACATATACTACGCCTCGTAGCATAAACAAATGCTACGAGGCGGTGTGATGACATTTCTTTTCATGCTTACCAGCTGACTGCTTACCTCCGAATGGACGGCTTTTCCGCTGTTTATTCAGTGGCTTGCTGCGTATGTTGGCGGACTTGTGACTTGGAGCATTAGTTGACCATGATGATGGGGTACAAATCAAGCCTGATTTATACTTCTGCGTGAAGAGACCGGCGTAACCCACGGCGCATGCTACGCACGTGGCTGGGCATTCATACTTCTGTGCGCTGTCTCTGTTGGTCTGTATTAACACATCCGAAACGCTAGTTGGCAGTGAGGTGTAAATTTTTCTCTGTGTCGAGTTTCTTCGCTACTTTTTTGCTTTTCCTGAACATTTCCGGGATGTACAAGTGGCTCAAACTCGCTCATTTTGAGGCAGGAACCGGCGGACGTGCAACAACTTTAACTATGAGGTAAACACAAAACAAAACTTTCCATCAGGAGCTCCTTCACGGGACTCCACACTTGTAAACAATCGCTTCATTGGTTTCGCGTCGCTCGTACGGCTCTCGGTCCCACCCAGACTTGTCAGCGATAGCAAGCCGACCAATCACAGAGCTTGTGCTATGCGTCGTTGCGACGTGTAGTTACATTTTTTGAGAGGTGCACGTCAGCGACGCCGACGGCCACGGCGAAGGGCTATGCGTCAGCGCCATAGCATACGCCGGCGTTTGACGCAGAAGTATAAACCAGGCTTTAAGCGAAGAACAGTTCAAGAAAGCAGGGAAGACAAAAACAAAAGCCAAAATAGTATTAATTAATAACGTTTAATAACAAAATTAATAAAATATGAAATAACAGGGTGAGAACGGCGACGCAGTGGCGCAGTAGGTAGTGCTGTCGCCTCACAGCAAGACGGTCGCTGGGTCGCTGGTTCGAGCCTCGGCTCAGTTGGCATTTCTGTGTGGAGTTTGCATGTTCTCCCTGCGTTCGCGTGGGTTTCCCCCCCAGTCCAAAGACACGTGGTACAGGTGAATTGAGTGGGCTAAATTGTCCGTAGTGTATGAGTGTCTGTATGAATGAATGTGTGTGAATGTTTCCCAGATATGGGTTGCGGCTGGAAGGGCATCCGCTGTGCAAAAAGTGCTGGATAAGTTGGCGGTTCATTCCGCTGTGGCGACCCCGGAGCTGACAAGAAAATGAATGAATGAATTTTCAAGCGTTACACAGCGTGAGTGCTTTTTTCGCTTTCCCCTTTTCCGTCTGACATTTTAATATTGTCACGTATAAAAAAATCCCCCTTTCATCGTATATATTTAAGACGACACTGTTACGTAATAAAATAATCCATAATAGTCCACTGAAGGGCCGTAAAAATCACATTCTTAACTGCAAATGATGCTCGCTGAGAATAATAACAGCAGCTAAAAAAACATATATTTGTATGCGTTTGGCACAGACTCATTTACATGATAGAATAACCTTCCAAAGAGGGAAATGAAACATAAAAAAACACACAAGGATAATATATGCGGCGTGTTTGTGGTCATGCACTTCAGTTGTTTATTACCGAGAGAATTGCATTAAATCACCCCACAAGAGGAGCGTGTGTCGGGGGGAAACACAATGAAGCGGGCCTGTGGATATAATGAACTCCTGTGGGGATAAAGCACACCTCGCTATAAAGGCCTAACCGCAAATTAAGTGCTTGTTGGCATCATGTCTTTGTAGAACACAGGCGTAGATGTAACCTGCGCGAGTTTGAGATGCGTTTGAGCTCGCGATGTTGTCTTTTTCCTCTGCTGAAGGAAAGACAAAGAAGAAGAAACGTCGTGGCTCTTTCCCAGTGGCGTCTGCTGGGATACTTGAATCCTTTTGATTCTTTTCCATGTCTGGGTTTATGAAAGGTACCAGAAAAAAAAAGAGCGTGAGACGGTGTGTTTTTACAGTGTATTTTACATATTTGGTCAAACCAAATGCTGCTTAGGAGTTGTTGTGAGCATTTTGAGCGATATTGCTGGCTGGATGACCTTAAGGCCAGACTCATTTTTAAAGAGGAAGGTTTTGTTTAGATGGAAAGTTACAATTCAGCATTTTCATTTCGATGAAAACTGTAAAAAGATCAACCCAGGCTCATTCTGAAAATGTACCCCAACATACATTTCTGTAGAGTGCCAAATATGTCCCCGGAGGTATGTTTTTTTTGCAGTTTTTGTTTTCGCGAATCCACCAGAGGCCGCTGTGTACGCTTTGTAAGATCTCGAATTTCTTTCATTAATGCTCTTCTTGCGTAAATCCACCAGAGGCTGCTGTCGACTGACTGACCGACCGACCGATCTCCCAATCCCATACCTTTCCCTAAACATAACTAATAGTGTTTTCAAAAGCACCGACTGACACACCCACTTCCCCTAAACCCAACCAACAGTGTTTTCAAAAGCAATCTAGAAAAAAAGGTATATACAGAGGTAAGCAATCAGCTGATTAGTGTGAAAAGGAACAGCATCGTATCGCCCCGTAGCATTCATTTTAAAGATGAAATGCAGCTGAATATACTTCTGGCTACATAATTCGGGATCTCCAGAAATGTATATAGGGCTACGTTTTCAGAATGAAGCCTGTGTTAAAAAAAAAAACTGGGTTCCACACAATTACTTCATGATGTCCCAATAAAAACTCAATTAACTTAACTGTTTTTACAAGTTTAAATAGATTGAACATAAAACAATTAAGTTGTCCCAAAAGCATTGTGTTGTTTCAACTAATTTTAAATAAGTGGTTTGAACAAGCAACAAAAGTCCTTTTTTGAGTAAACTATCAGCTTTTAAAATTTAAATAAAATTAGAAGTCATTGATAACTGTAATATGACAAATTTTATTATAAATGATTGTATTATCATTCGTTCATTCATTTATTTTTGTTTGGCTTAGTCCCTTATTTATCAGGGAATAGCGGAATGAATACTATTAGAGTGTATTTTTTACGCAGCGGATGCCCCCACACAGAAATATCTACCGGCCCAGCCGGGACTCGATCCAGCGACCTTCTTGCTGTGAGGCGACAGTGCTAACCACTGAGCCACCATGCCACCTGTATTATATTATATTATATTATATTATATTATATTATATTATATTATATTATATTATATTATATTATATTAAATTATATTATATTAAATTATATTATATTATATTATACATACATACTTTAAAATAAAAAAAATAATATAAATTAATTAAAACAAAATCAGTGTTTATGAATTATGAAAATAATAATTATAATATATAAAAATATATATAACAAATAAATAGTGTCATAAGATATTATTCTAATTCTGTTTGGACACAACCATAATATATAATTTAATATTCTGTAGTCCTGTGGTCATTGATTGTCATTTAAAAACCAAGAAAAACATTTTACACAACATGCATACTGTGTACAGTATTATTCATTCATTCATTTTCTTGTCGGCTTAGTCGCTTTATTAATCTGGGGTTGCCACATCGGAATGAACCGATAATTATATATATATATATATATATATAATCTGTAGAAAATTACTTTTGGGAACTAACAACATACAACAGTCAGTGTATAACAACATCATATAATAATAGTATATAATCATATAGTGCCATTATTAAAAGTGTATAAATATATTTACCATTATATTATATATAGATATTGTTTGCTATATTGTTATAAATATGTTACATATTTGATTTGATTTATTTTGACATGTTATTATGTTGCATTGGAGTGTCAAAACTTGATTCAATCATTCTGACTATTCTGTATAGATTTGTTGCTTTGTCAAATATCAAAGCAGTTTGAGACACTGCTGGAACTCTAGGTCAATAAGTTCATGGGTTCATTTTCTGGGAAATACTTTAAATCTGGAGTCTCCACCCCTTTTCCCGGAGAGCTATCTTCCTGCAGAATTCAGCTCCAACCCTGATCAAACACACCTGAACCAATTAATTAGGACCCGAAACAGTACTTGAAAATTACGGACAGGTGTGTTTGTTCAGGGTTGCAACTGAAATCTGCAGCAAGACAGCTCTCCAGGAACAGGGTTGGTGACCCCTGCTCTAAATTAACTATACTTCCCAATGCATAAAGGTCTTTTTTCTTCTTTTTTTAACTGACAAGAGCAGAAAACCCCAGCAAAAGCCTCCATTTGTTCTTGAAGACGCGTCCTTTGTGATTTTTTTCTTTTCAGTTTTATGCTATCCCTGCTGCAAAATCCAGCTTAAACCAGCCTAGGATGGTTGGCTGGTTTTAGTTGGTCGACCAGCCGGGTTTTGCAGGGGTTTTGGCCATTTCCATGCTAGTTTCCAGCCATTTCCAGCCTGGTTTTAATTGGTCAGACTGGAAAGTGACCAGCTACAACCTAAAACCAGCTTGACCATCCTGGTTTAAGCTGGACATAGCTGGTTTTGGCTGGTCTCCCAGCCTGGCTAGGCTGGTCAAACTGGTTTTAGCTGGTCATCTCCCAGCCTGTCCAGCTAAAACCAGGCTGGAAATGGCTGGAAACAAGCCTGGAAGTGGCCAAAACCCCTCTAAAAGCAGGCTGGTCGACCAGCTAAAACCAGCCAACCATCCTAGGCTGGTTTAAGCAGGATTTTACAGCAGGGATCTATCCTGTATCTGAACAATGGAGGTAAGTCAGTTGAGGAACTTGTCACAAAGAACTTTTTCCTCCTCAAAGCAGGGGGGGTCCGTCCTGAACCCTTTAATCAATACCAGGAAACATGAACTTCAAGGGACACGAGGAACCTCTGACCACAGATGAAGATTAACCACTGCTGCCTCGGACACGTCATGCCCCGTTTTCATCAGCTACCAGCAGATCCATCCATCACCAGCGATCAGATGGTGTTTTTCTAACCAAGCAACACAGGGTGACATGTATTTTCCTCAATAGTCCTAGGTGAGCTCCTGTATCATAAATCACATCCGACAAAGCCCAGCTTGACCTCTAAATGGGGAAGATATCGAGGTATTCAGATTCTCAGTGGCGAGGGTTGCTCATATCCTCAGGCGTTTTTTAGCTTGTCTTGGTTTGAGCTTTGAACAATGTTTGAGTAATCCCATGAGCCAGGCGGGAATAACAAACGATCCATGTCTTAGGCCCCATGGCGTTCGCTCTCTAGTAGACTGAAGAGTTCTCTGTGTCTAACTATATCAGGTAGAGCAGCACTTCTGGCTTTGTTTCAGCTTTACATTGGAAGTGACAATCGAACATGGTGCAAAACTAAAGTAAGCATCTTAAAAAATTCCACATTTTATTCATTCAGTTTTTTATTTATCAGAAGTCGCCACAGCAGAATGAACCGCCAACTATTCCGGCATATGTTTTATGCAGTGCATGCCCTTCCAGCTGCAACCCAGTACTGGGAAACACTCATTCACACATGTACACATACTAAGGGCCAATTTAGTTTATCCAAGTCATTTATAGCGCATGTGTTTGGACTGTGGGGGAAACCGGAGCACCCAGAGAAAGTCCATGGAAACCGGTGGAGAACATGCAAACTCCAAACAGAAATGCCAACTGGCCCAGCCAGGACTCAACTTTCTTGCTGTGATGCAAAAGTGCGAACCATTGTGCCACCCATTGTCCACATTTTGAACATTTCTTAATTACGTTGTGGAGGGCTTCTACAAAAGGCGTACATCTCATTTTTCTTTGTTGTTTCTTGTAGTGTTTGAAATGGCCTCCTGCCGCTTAAGGATTGCCCTGAGGGTATGCTGCTGGTGAAATTTGACTATGGTGCTGATTTGGTTTAGTCAGTTTACTTATTTCTCATGTTTTGGACTGTGGGAGGAAACCGAAGGACCTGGGGGAGACCAACGCAAGCAGGGGGAGAACATGAACTCCGCACACAAATGTCAACTGGCCGGGTAAAGACCCCAACCAGAGGCATTCTTGCTGTGAGGCTACAGTGCTAGCCTCTAGGCCGCCATGCTGCTCTATA
Source organism: Danio rerio (assembly GCF_052040795.2). Taxonomy (NCBI): domain Eukaryota; kingdom Metazoa; phylum Chordata; class Actinopteri; order Cypriniformes; family Danionidae; genus Danio; species Danio rerio. Next base: position 35,942,866 of record NC_141045.1, read on the forward strand.
GAGGAAAAAGAGGAGGATAGGGGGTAGAGGGGGGATTCTTCAGTATGAAGATGACTAAGGTATGGTGCTTTGGTTATTTGTACTAAGTTAGGAATCGTGTGATTGGTGGATCATACATTAGCTTAACTCTGGGCCAGCCGTGTCAATCATAAGCACGTGATCCTCTCGAAATTAGTTTATAAATAAACTTCACCTGTTAATCCCCTTTGGACTGTGGTTGAAATGGGTACTTTTTACTTTCAACCCAGGCTCATTCTGGAAACATAGCCCTGCAGACGTTTCTGGAGAATGCGAAATATGCCCCGGGAGGTACATATTTGTGCAGTTTTTGTTTTTGAGAATCCGCTAGAGGCGCACTTTTTTCTCTTCTCGAATGCTGTTCGCACCCCACTGTTCTCGCATAAAAAAAGCAGACAGAGGCTGCTGTTGAGCGACCGTCTGTCCGACTGACTAACTGAACAATTGCGTCCGGCCAAACGGCCGACCAAGTTACCTTCCTCCTCCTCCTTCCAACCTAAACCCAAGCTACAATTTGCAAAAGCCGTCCAGAAAAAGAAAAGCCCTCGTCTGATTTTGACCGCGTTTTCAGATTTCGCATGCTAAACTCGTTCGCTTTAATTTTTAGATTCTGTTTTTTGTCTTACCTGATTTCTGGAACCGCTCTTCCCTGGAGTCGAACCCGGTCATCGCCGCGGCCGGCTCCTCCTCCTGGCCTCCACTCCACCGTTGTAACATGACAAGCTAACCGGACAAACTGGTTACGGCGGGAAAGCCCTCCACATGGAGGTGAGCCATCAGCCGGCGAGTGCGAAGAGAAGCAGCATCACACCGCCCCGTATCGTTCGCTTGAAAAAAACAAAATGCAGCCATATGTACCTCCAGCCACGTAAATGTCCAGAAACGTCTGCGGGGCTACGTTTTTAGAATGAGCTTGGGTTGTTTACTTTTTTACAATTTTTCAGGCTGTACTTCTTTACTTTGACTTAAGTACAAAAGTGTAATCAGCACTTTAACTTTTACCGTCGTTTTAAACATGAGTATTTGTACTTCTACTTGAGTAAAAGATGTGTGTACTTTTGCCATCTCTGTATATAAATACACATTACATTACAGTACTGCCGGAACTCTGCACAGAAGTACTGTATTAATGTTTTTAAAGTATGTAATGTTTTCCCTTCACAAGGTTAATTTGCAGTGGCAAGAAAGCTCAATTTCTCAGTGTGGATCATCCTCTCAAAATACTGACAACACAAATCAAACTTTTCCACTAAGGGTGCTTTCACATCTGTAATTCGCTTCATTTGGTCTGGACCAAGCGCAAGAAATGATACATTGTTGCATCTTCTGTGGGTCGTTTTCACACCACACTGCTGGCTTTGGTCCGAACCAGTTGAAACGAACCAAAATGCAGTCATCTGACAAAATCCACATCTCTCATTGGCCAGATGTTGTTGAACATATTTCCTAAACTGCTAATTGATTGGTCAGAGTACACATGCGGGAAAATGCCAGTGAACTCCCGCAGGTAAACAAAACCTTTTACTCTGGAGGGACGACTGCGCTGGCTGATTGTATCCCTGCTTTAGACAAACTATACATTACGAAAATGAAGCGCGGCCGTGGCTGTAAAACAGTGTTTAATGCATCGCTCGTCACTTCAGGAGGAGACGTGAATTAATTTAGCTAAACTGCGACATGGTCATCTTGCGGAAATATTACCAACGATCCATCAGGTAATGTTTACCCCCCCTCTCTCTCTGTTGGTAAAGCGCTGTCAACAAATATTTTTCCTCAATATCCCTTAATGCACAGCGCATCAGCCTACGGCAGCTGAATTAGTCCAAAATGTGCAGTACTTTTTGCGGTGGACCTGTTTTAGTACGGATCATATTCTCACCACAATCGAACCGATCCAGGGTTTGTTTGAAAGCGTACCGAGAACACCTCTTCAAGCAGGTCTCGGTACGCTTATTTTGGTGCGCACTCGAGTACGATTGCTGTATTCTCACCTGCCCAAACGAACCGTACCAAAAGGGGAAACGAACTCTAGGGCGATTCAATCGAACTAAATAAGGCAGATGTGAAAGCACCCTAAGTTGTATAGGTTGGAATTCTGGACCCTGTTCACAGGCGTTTCCACTGGGTCCAATGGAGGGGCAGCCCCCCTCAGTAAAAAAATGCTTTCCAGGGCCGGGCCCCACAAGCAGCAAGTAGGACTGGAATAACTGACTTCTCCTTTTCTGAATCAGTTCTATATTTTCTTTTGAAGGGAGGGGAGTAATAACAGTTTAAAATTGTACATATATTTATATTTTCATTTCAAAAATCTAAACAAACTAAAGCGTACTTCTTTTAGTGCGGCAGGACTTCACAAACAAGTCGGGCTTGAAGATCATGTCTGGGTGAAATATAAATTGCTAACCCCCTCCGCGATACCCATGCCTGTTTGTCTGCAAACCGAGATCAAAGGGAGCGCTATCGATGTCCTCAAATTGCCCCTGGAACCTCAGCATCCAGGATTTGATGCGAGCCTCCCTCAAAAGTGCATCTGCATACCATTTAAACTCCTCTCCACCGAGCCTCTAAATTCATTTATGATTTAATGTGCTCTCCAGGTACGTTCGAGTGTCCCTCGTTCCAGCCAGTAGTGCTCCGCAGGCGCCCACTAGTTTCTTTTGTGTTAATTAGTCACTTGCCGTGCCTTAACAACCCGAGATCAGAGTCGACGGGGCAGTTTCTCTCTGTTCGGCAGCCTTTGATGATGGTTTCAGCGAGCGGGGCTGGAGCTCAGGAGCTTGTGTGATGAAGCGCCGCCCCGAGCGAGCTCTTTTTCCCATCAGCCCCTTTGGCACTGAGAGGACACGAGCACGGTTGCCCTGCAGTGCCTGCATTGGCTCTTATTGGCTATTTTTGTTCCACCAGCAATCCTCATTTCCTAGATGAAAGGCACTTACTGTAATATTGCCTCAGTATTTTCCTAGAACTGCGGAGCCTCGGTTCCATTTTAGCACAATTCGACCGTGTCTTTGTGCAATGTGAGGTAGTGGTGGATTACAGAGCGTGGAAAGGGATTGGTTTGTGTCGCTGAGTAGTTTAGAGTCTTTTCGGAGAGCACAGGTCCCAGTCAGAGGGTCTGGATAAATTATTGATCAATGAGACGAGTGGTGAAAACACAGATTAGCACTACACCAACCCCTCTCTCTCTCTCCCTATCCCTCTCTCCCTCTCTTCCAGATAGATCAAGCCCAATGTAAAAGCTCCACTGCGCAAAAAAAGCCTTCAAGTTCAGTTCAATTATTCAGCATCCCTCCTCCATTATGAATTATTGAGGTAAAAGCATGTTCGCGTATATGGCTGTGCGTTGAGCTCAAGACACAAGTGACTCATTGGAAAGATAATGAAGAGAGGCTGCCATTACAAGAGTCGGTTTAACTTGCAGGACAAACTAATGAATGCACTGTGGAGTGCCACTTACTTTCTTAAACCGTGTTATTGCGAACACTATATTGTGCATGTTATCTCACAAAATTAACCTTCACGATTGACGTGTGTTAACATTTGTGTTCTGAAACATCTTTGGGTCTCCCAGTGTTGGGTTGTGGCTGGAAGAGCATCCGCTTTTTAAAACATATGCTGGATAAGTTGGCAGTTTATCCCGCTGCGGCAACCACTGATTAATAAAGTGACCAATCCGAAAAGAAAATGAATGAATGAATGAATGAACTTTGAGTCTTTATGGTTGTGTACGCCATCTAGGTCATTAAACCTTCCTGTCGTGTTCGGGTCAAATCTGACCGATTTACAACTTAAAACACTTATTAAATTGTGTTTTACATCTGATTGCTTCAAGGTCTTATGATATCCTCCACACTATGCACTTGAGCATCTAAAAATGACGAACACCTCATTCATTGAATATTATTCCCTGGTCAAAAGTGACCGCCATAGGAAATGAATGGGTATCCAGGCTAAATTCATCCATCAGACAGAAAACATCCCCATATACAGTACCCCAACTCACTCACTCACTCACTCACTCACTCACTCACACATTCACACATTTCAGCCTGATCAATGTCTTTTGCAGGTAGACTTCCTTCAGCCTGATCTCACAAGGAAACGTAACTATTTTATGCTTTGTCAGTTTAGTGGCTAATTCTAATCGATTCAAGTTCAGTTGGACGAAAATGTACGACTTTTAAAAGGAGGCATGGTTTAATTACTTGTTTATTTACTTATTTATATGCAATTTTTTTTACTTATTTAATCAATTACATGCTTATTTACCTATTAGTTTATTTACTTATTTATTTACATATTCATTTTTTATTTATTTACTTATTTATTTGCTTACTTGTATTTACTTAACTATTTGCTTATGTATTTTTACTTTTTTATTTGCTTATTGATTTGTTTATTTACATATTTGCATATTTATCTTTTATTTATTTACTTGTGTATTTTCTAATTGTATTTACCTTATTATTAGCTTATTTGTGTACTTTTACTTATTTGCTTGCTTGTTTATTTCCTTTATTTGTTTATTTACTTAATGTATGCATATTTATTTACTTATTTTGAAATTGTATTTACTTAATTGTTTGCTTATTTTTGTATTTATTTCCTTATTTACTTCCTTGATTCATTTATTTGTTTATTTACTAATTTATATGCATATTTATTTTGTATTTATTTACTTATTTGTTTATTTGCATATTCTTTTTATTTACTTATTTACTTGCTTATTTATTTACTTGTTTATTTACTCATTTATTTGCGTTTTCATTTTTATATATTTACTTATTTATTTACTTGTGTATTTACTATACTATATTGTGTATTTGCATATTTATGTTTATTTTTTATTTGTTTACTTAATTATTTTTACTTGTTTTATTTATTTGCTTATTTTTTACATGTATTTAACTTACAGCAACTTCCTGATAAAGCAGTATATCATATCCTCACACAGACTAGACAGGTGTCTGATATGTGAACCCATCTTTTTTCTTTCTTTCTTTCTTTCTTTCTTTCTTTCTTTCTTTCTTTCTTTCTTTCTTTCTTTCTTTCTTTCTTTCTTTCTTTCAGCCTACCTGTGGGTCTAGCAGGAGCTCTTTTAGCTTAGCATCACTTATTTTATTGGATTAGACCATTAGCATCTCGCTCAAAAATGACCAAGTATAACGAGTGCTAGTAGTTCTGTGTCCGTGCTCACCGTCTATACCCTCAGTCACTATTCCCTATATTAGTACACTGATATAGTCCAACTGAAGGACTGAATGAAAACTCGAGCACTCAATACACAGGAAAGGATATTGTTTTGTTTGTGCTTTGCTGGTTGATATATCATTCAGATGGATTAAAATTTTGGTTTCTTTGGCCAGACTCTGTGACTGTTATTTTAGAAAGTAATAATGATAATAATTCTTGAGCTTTTTTGTCTTTTTGGATACCCTCTGAACCACGATATTACATAAGTAAAGTGAGTTGCGAAGGGCAATTTACACAGACTTTAAGAATTGATGTACAGTAATGTGCGAGCAAAGATACTTTGTTAGAGCCAAAAACTCCCGGCATCAAAGGAATTTTCTGAAACGTGATTCGCTTTACTCGGCCAATTAGCCAAATTCGAGTTCCTCTACGGAAAAGCAAACTTCAAACTGTCTAATTGTGCCCCGTTCTCTCTCGATACAACAGCGTTACAATGCAGTCACAAGGCTGAATCCCATCTGTTGATGCAAATAACTCGGCGGCGTCTGTCAAACCATCCGCTCTGGTGAATCGAGCTCGAGCGCCGGCTTCTGTCGAGAGGCCTCACTCCGCTTTATCTTGGCTTGGCGTGAGAGAAAAAGCAGATGATCCAATAAATTATCGATAACGCCCCTGTAAACCCAAGCCACTTTGGCCGCGTGGCACTTGGCGAAGAACGGGCGGCCCCTAATCATTCATTCTCAGCAACTGCTCCCTGGCTCGCGGCCTCTATTTCTGGCCTCCACGGGCTCAAACTCTCCACAAGGTGTTTGACTAGACTGCTTAAATATTTTCATTGAAGAGTTTCTCTAAATGGGCAAAGTGCACCCTCTCGTTTTCAGATTTGAGCGGATGAGAAGAATTATTTAAAGGGGGACTGCGGGGACAGGAAGCGGGCCGAGAGAGAGAGTGGGTGAGAGAGAGAGAGAGAGGAAGAGAAATAATGAGAGAAAGCAAATCCGTTTGACTCGCTGCATTAGCTTCCCTCTTTCCCATCAGTCCGTTGTTAATGAGCGTTCAGTTGTTTCCAGGGCCGAGGCTGTGGCTCCTCGTTATTTCGTGAATCTCTCCAGCCATGCCGTGCAAGGCAGGGGCTTGGTTTCTTTGCGTCTTACGCCGGGATAAGCATTCGTTTGGCCGAGCGAGGCCTGGTCATTACACACTGGGGATCTGCACTAATGGAAGCGGGGCACGGGGAGGAACCGCTGGCCTTTCTCTTACCAAGAAAGTCACTCTCACTTGAACCTTTTAGAAGACCTTGTAGTCTTGATATATATGCCCACAGAGCAAAGGCCATCCAGGCAGACTGTTTCTGAGTTAAAGGACGTTGTTGTTTGCTAACAGGTAAGGTGTTGGGAGTAGGTATTTCTTTTTGAACATTAATGTAAGGGCGAGGCAGTGGCGCAGTAGGTAGTGCTGTTGCCTCACAGCAAGAAGGTCGCTGGTTCGAACCTCAGCTCAGTTGGCGTTTCTCTGTGGAGTTTGCATGTTCTCCCTGCCTTCGTGTGGGTTTCCTCCGGGTGCTCCGGTTTCCCCCACAGTCCAAAGACTTGCGGTACAGGTGAATTTTGTAGGCTAAATTGTCCGTAGTGTGTGTGTGTGTGTGTGGATGTTTCCCAAGGATGGGTTGCTTCTGGAAGGGCATCCGCTGCGTAAAAACTTGCTGGATAAGTTGGTGGTTCATTCCACTGTGGCGACCCCGGATTAATAAAGGGACTAAGCCGACAAGAAAATGAATGAATGAACATTAATGTAGCTGAGGTGCAGTGAAGAAGGTCGCTGGTTCGAGCCCCGACCGGGTCAGTTGGCATTTCTGTGTGGAGTTTGCATTTTTTCCCCGTGTTGGCATGGGTTTTCAAAGACATGTGCTATAGGTGAATTGGGTAAGGTAAATTGTCTATAGTGTATGTATGTATGTATGTCAGGGGTGTCTACACCCAGTCCTGGAGGGCCAGTGTCCCGGAGAGCTTAGCTCCAACCCTAATCAAACAACAAGCTAATCAAGCTCTTATTAGGTATACTAGAAAGTTCCAGGCAGGTGTGTTGAAGCAAGTTGGAGCGAAAGTCCGCAGGACACCGGCCCTCTGGGACCGACTTTGGACACCCCTGGTGTATGTCCTGGTTCTCCAGGTTAAGGGTTGGGGGCATTGAGCTATTAGATTAGATGTTATGAAACAGCAACATGGTGTAATATGGTGTACAACTTCATTATAAACGACCCTGGGAGTAAGTAATGTAGCTAAATCAGGTTCATGTCTGGTGTTTGGTGTAACTAGTTACATTAATTAAATTACTAATCCACTGAAAAACTAAGCGATTACTGTTCATGTTAGGCCAATTATATATGGTTGCTTGTGATGTACTTTGTGTAGATTTTATGATTAAAAATGTTTTATGTCTCCAGGGCCGGCGCGTCCATATAGGCGACCTAGGGCGGCAGAGTAGAGAGGGCGGCGTCCCCGAAACTACCCTCACTACCCGCGCCCTCATCCGCGTCTAGGGCGGCAGAATAGAGAGGGCGGCGTCCCATAAACTACCCTTGCCATCCGCACCTCGGGCGGTGTGCCCTAAACTACCCTCGCCACCCGCGCCTCAGTTATATCCGTGTCTAGGGAGGCAGAATAGAGAGGGCGGCGTCCCATAAGCTACCCTTGCCACCCGCGCCCTCAGTTATATCCGCGTCTAGGGTGGCAGAATAGAGGAAGCCGCGTCCGTGACGCTACCCTCACCACCTGCACCCTCAGTTATATCCGCGTCTGGGGCAGCAGAATAGAGAGAGCCACGTCCGTGACGCTACCCTCACCACCCGCACCCTCAGTTATATCCACGTCTAGTGCGGTAGAATAGAGAACCCCACCCCCTCCCCCCCTTTTAACTTTAGGTTTAAGGGCAGCGTGACCATCCTTTGCCTAGAGCGGAAGTTCAGCTTGCTCTGGCCCTGGATGTCTCAGAATTCCTCTTGAATTGAAAGTTTCAATTCATCTTTATCTCTATAGCGCTTTTACAATGTACATTGTGTCAAAACAGCTTGAAATAGTAGTTCTACCAAATTGAAACTGTGTCAGTCCAGTTTTCAGAGCTGAAGTTCAGTTTAGTTCAGTTTAGTGTGGTTTAAATTTCACGGCTGAAAGTCCAAACACTGTAGAGCAAATCCATCGATGCGCAGCTCCACAAGTCCCAAACCAAGCAAGCCAGTGGCAACAGTGGCGAGGAACAAACTTAACCAATTTATAAAAGTAAAGGGAAATAATCCTTGAGAGAAACCAGGCTCAGTTGGGCACGACCATTTCTCCTCTGGCCGAACTTCTTGTGCAGGGCTGCAGTCTAGGCGCCGGAGGCTGGAGAACACTAGACAGACATTATGGAGAAGCTTCAGGAGTGAGTAGGTCACTGGCGGGTGTACAGGTTGGCCATAGGATTAATGCGGAGACTCGTCTGTCACTGGGGTCCTTCAGGAAACAGTCTCATGTTTTTCATGACCACCAAAGCATCTGCCTAGGATATGGCCTGGTCCAAGATTATGGAGACCTCTAGAAGTCCTCAATGGTTGGCGTCATCTCTTCGTATGTGTTGTCCTTGAGTTCCTTCGATGGTTGGCATCATCTCTTCACAGGTCTTGGATCACATTAGTGGCGCTGCACAATCACTAGAGGCCTCAGGATTGAAACTGTTTGGTTTTTAGCACTTTAGCATTTAAAGTGACAGAACTGTAGTGCACTATTAAACAGAACATTGTTGTCTGTTAGCGTGAACGCTAGTTACCCTTTTTGGTCCCACTTTATATTAAGTGGCCTTAACTAATATGTACTTACACAGGAATTAATAGTTTGTTACAATGTACTTATTGTAATAATACATGTATTTACTGTGTACTTATGCTTGAATAACAATTAACCTTTGTATTTACATTTGTAAATACACTGTTGACCATCCCTTACACCTTAACCCACTCTTAAACATACCCATGCCACCAAACCTGTCCATAACCCAGCCCCTATCCCAACTCAAAAGCACCACAAGTGTTCTCAAATTCATTATAAACACAGTAAGTACATTGTATTTATTTTTTGATGTAAGTACATAGTAGTTAAGGACACTTAATGTAAAGTGGGACCCCCTTTTTTGTTTAGTTTTTTTTTTTTACATGAATTAAGGCTGTCACACAGACATTTTGATTTCTACTAGGTGTTAAGATTACAACTACAGTACATTCCAAGATAAAGGAATAAGTCTCTTGTGCAATGAAAAAAAAATCAACTTGCTGGGTTCACTCCTTGGGTTATATCGACATACTGACCTCATGAGTGAGTCCAGACGTAAAAGACTCCCTGAGGGGAACGTGTCAGTTTGAATAAAGTGCATGTATTGACTTTATCAGAGAGGAATCAATATGGACCATTTTAAAAAGCAGTTTCATGTCCCGACATTTGATTTTCCATCATGCTTATGTTCAGCCCCATCACACTTGCTTTTGGTCATCCTGTGCAGCATAAATACGTTATTTGAAACAGGTTACTACTGCGTTTATGGGCCTTCGGTGCACAGCTAAACTATCGATAAGCATGGGTTTAGCAATGTAAATCTGTACCCAGTGTGTGTTTGCCTCCCCTGCTGTTTTTTTTGGGGGGGATGAGGGTCTATGGGAGCACACATGCAGATGCCAGAGCCCCTCAGTTCTTCTTACAGTGTACAATTTGAAAGGCTTGCAATCTCTAGGGTGAGAAAGAGGCAAGAGAAACAGAGGCAGACAGAAAGAGAGAGGCTTTCATTAGGCAGTCAGGCCTGTAACCCAGCTGGATGTGACTGCCAGTTGGCTGGGCAGTATTTGCAGTCTGTTTGTATGTTTACGCATGGATTCAAGCGCACACATAAAACACACTCATGCATGCTCGCTAACAACACCCTTCATTATTAACAGCATTTCTGGACACTCCGACACAGACTCTTTTTCAGGGTGATCTTTTTTTATATATTTTTTTCTAACAATACGGCTTTATATATAGTGTATATGCCAAGCTTCAGACTTCAAAGAAAGTGAGCTATCCCATCACCAAACCTAGTATTTATGCGATTTTTGAAACGAGTCTAATAACTTTCAAATTTTGCATATTATGATTAAGGACAGAGCTGGGTAGATTACTTATGAATTGTTTTATAATTAATCTGATACCTTTGGATTACGTTAAGACTACTTTTGTGCTAATAATTGTTTGACGTCTCATATGAAAAAAAAAATAATAATCTGTCATTACTGTAATGTCTTAATTTAAAAAAAATTGACATTCATGGTAATGTAATCTGACTACATTTAGATTACTTTTATGCTTATACTTATTTGACATAACATGAAAATATCTGAAGTCAGTAATTACTGTAATCTATTTTTAAACATTTGCATTCATGGTAATGCAATCTGAGTACTTGTGGATTGCATTTGGATTACTTTTGTGCTAATACTTTTTTGATATTACATATAAACATCTGAAGTCAGTAATTACTGTAATCAATTTTAAAATTTTGCAATCATGGTAATGTATTCTGACTACTTTTGGATTACGTTTAAATTACTTTTTTGCTAATACTTATTTGACATCACAGGAAATTTTCTGAAGTCAGTAATAACTGTATTTATTTTTAAATTTTGTGTTGATGGTAATATAATCTGACCACTTTTGGATTACATTTAGATTACCTTTGTGCTAATACTTCTTTGATGTCACATGAAAAAAAAAACCGAAGTCACTAACTACTGTAATCAATTTTAAAATTTTACAATCATGGCAATGTATTCTGACTACTTTTGGATTATGTTTAGATTACTTTTGTGCTAATACTTATTTGACATCACATGAAAATATCTGAAGTCAGTAACAGCTGTATTTATTTTAAAATTTTACATTCATGGTAATGTATTCTGACTACTTTTCGATTACATTTAGATTACTTTTGTGCTAATACTTATTTGATGTCACATGAAAAAAAAATCTGAAGTCAGTAATTACAATAATGTCTTTTATTTTAAAATATCACTTTCATGGTAATGTAATCTGACTACCTTTGGATTACATTTAGATTATATTTGTGCTTATACATTTAATGTCACAAAAAAAATCTAAAGTCAGTAATAACTGTAATCTATTTTAAAACGTGCATTCATGGTAATGTAATCTGACTACTTTTTGATTACATTTAGATGATTGTTATGCTAATACTTATTTGACGTTACATATGAAAAAAAAAATCTGAAGTCAGTAATTACTGTAATCTATTTATAAACATTTGCATTCATGGTAATGTAATCTGACTACTTTTAGGATTTCATTTGGATTACTTTTGTGCTAATACTTATTAGACATCACATGAAAATATCTGTAGTCAGTAATTACTGTAATAAATTTTAAAATTTTGCAAACATGGTAATGTAATCTGACCACTTTTGGATTACATTTTGATTACTTTTTTGCTAATACTTATTTGAAGTCACATGAAAAAAATCTGAAGTCAGTAATTACTGTAATGTCTTGTATTTTAAAATATCACTTTCATGGTAATGTAATCTGACTACCTTTGGATTATATTTGTGCTTATACATTTAATGTCACATAAAAAAATCACATATGAAACAAATCAGAATTCAGTAACTAATGTAATCTATTCTAAAATATTACTTTCATGTTAATGTAATCTGACTACTTTTGGATTACATTTAGATTACTTTTGTACTAACAATTATTTGACGTCACATATGAAAAAAATCCTAAGTAAGTAATTACTGTAATCTATTTTAAAATTTTGCATTCATGGTCATGTAATCTGACTACTTTTGGATTACATTTAGATTACTTGTGTGCAAAAACCTATTTGATGTCACATTAAAGAAATCTCAAGTCAGTAATTACTGTAATGTCTTTTATTTTAAAAATATTACTTTCATGGTTATGTAACATGACTACTTTTAAATTGCATTTAGATTACGTTTGTGCTAATACTAATTTGATGTCACATTAAAGAAATCGGAAGTCAGTAATTACTGTAAGGTCTTTATTTTTAAATTTTACTTTCATGATAATGTAATCTGACTACCTTTGGATTACATTTAGATTACTTTTGTGCTAATACTTATTTGATGTAACATGAAAGAAATCTGAGGTCAGTAATTACTGTAATGTCTTTTATTTTAAAATTTTACTTTCATGGTAATGCAATCTGACTGCCTTTGGATTACATTTACGTAAATTACTTGAGCTAATATATTTATCGTCACATGAAAAAGTCTAAAATCAGTAATTACTGTAATCTATTCTAAAATGTTGCATTCATGGTATTGTAATCTGACTACTTTGGATTACATTTATATTACTTTGTGCTAATACTTATTTGACATCACATATGAAAATATCTGAAGTCAGTAAGTATTGTAATAAATTTTAAAATGTTAAATTTATGGTAATGTAATCTGATTACTTTTGGATTGCATTTAGATTACCTTTATTGCTTTTTTGCTAATCCTTGCATGTATTTGACATCACATGTAAAAAAAAAAAAATGTCGTCAGTGATTAATATCTTTGTTTTAAAATTTTACATTCATGGTAATGTAATCTAACTACGTTTGGATTACATTTAGGTTACTTTTTTTGCTAATACTTATTTGACTTCAGATGTAAATATCTAAAGTCAGTAATTACTGTAATGTCTTTATTTCAAATATACATTCATGGTAATGTAATCTGACTACTTTTGGATTACTTTTAGATTACTTTTGTGCTAATACTTATTTGATGTCATGTGTTTATTTCTGAAAACATTTCTGATAACACAATTATGATGCTGGACAATCAGTAAGTGCACTTCTCAATCTTAGTCTGACAAATATTGACCATTATTCTATTCAAGAAAAAGCATAAATACCTTGTTTGTTTGACTTTTATTATCATTGTCATACTTTACAACAAATACTGTAGTTAAACCATGAGCGTATATCAAAACTAATTTATGGGTTTCACAACAAAACTGCTTCATGGCGGTGATCTTGAAACTCTTTCTTTTGTCTAAAATACCTTTTCTCTGTAAAAAATCTGTGGCAGTATTTCATAACTGCAGATTAAAATTTGGTGCGTTTCCTGTGTATAACCTCACTCTTAAAAATGACGCCCCATAACCGAGAGTTTTTTTCAGATTATGGATGTTCCTTTATGCCTATATTTGATATGTAACCTGCTCCAGGCACAATGTTCCAGATATTACCCAGCTTTCCAGTTTAGCTGTGTTTTAAAGCAATTCAATGTGCGCTTTTCAAATGATCCCAAGATATGTCGTCTTATTCCTTCTAATGTTAACTCTTCATGTGCTAGAGATGAACATTTCTGTGTTTTAGTGAAAGCACTGACTTTATTTCCCCCTGCAAAATATTAATCTAATTAAAGTGCTATCGAATCAAACGAATTAAAGGGAATAATACGAATAAATAATTAAATTATTTTACATTTATTTCCTATTTCAAGCTTGAGTACATATCCTTATTAAATGTAAATGATTTCCACATGAACATTTCCATTCGACCTTCTAATGAGCGGCCCGCTATTAACTGCTCACAAGTGATAACCAGTGTTTGAAACTCGTTTTCAAAGGGGATTTTTCTTTAAGGACCACTGGTCATGTACTTGTTTGTGGCCAGATAAGGCACTTCTAGCCTTTCCGCCATCTCTGCTAATTAGGAGCTCTGTTAGGGTCCTGCACCCACCACTGATGTTTCATCCGCACTGCTTCTCCATCGTTTAGAGACTCAGGCCAGAAATATTCCTTCAGTACTGAAAAACACAGCAGGACGTGCTTCAATATTTGAAACTATACAAATCACTTTTATGCCGTCTCAGTATACTAATACCGCCTGGTTTTTCTCTCTTTGTTATATTGCAGCCGTTTGCTTGGGTTGTTTAATGCAATTAAACAACCCAAGCTCATTCTGAAAAGGTAGCCCTGCGGACGTTTCTGGAGACCGTGATTTACGTGGCTGCATTTAGTTTTTTCAAGCGAACGCTACGGGGTGGTGTGACGCCGCTCCTCTTCGTGCTCGCCGGCTGACGGCTCACCTCCTCCGTGTGGAGGGTCTCGTCGTGTTACGTCGGCGGAGCCCGGAGGAGGAGGAGCCAGCCGCGTTCGATGACCGGGTTCGAATCCGGGGAAGATCGGTTCCAGAAATCAGGTAAGACAAAAAACAGAATCCAAAAAATAAAGCGAACAAGTTCGTAACAGGGCGAGAATGCGGTGAAATCCGAAAACGCGGTCAAAATCGGACAAGGGCTTTTCTTTTTCTGCACGGCTTTCGTAAATCGTCGCTTGGGCTTTGGGAAGAAGGAGGAGGAAGGTGGCTGGATCAGCCGATTGGCCGGCCGCCCGTTTAGTCATTCAGTCAGTCGGACAGATAGTGGCTCAACAGCGGCCTCCGGCGGCTTTTTACGCGAGAACAGCGCTCGCGAGAGGTGGGTGAGACGCGAAAAAGCGCGCTCAGCGGCCTCTCGCGGATTATCGAAAACAAAAACTGCACAAATACGTACCTCCGGGGATGTATTTCACAGTCTCCAGAAATGTCCGCAGGGCTACGTTTCCAGAATGAGCCTGGGTTGAAATTAAATGATTTTAACAAATGGCTGCAATATATAACAAAGAGTGAAAAATGTAAGGGGTGTGAATACTTTCTGTGTCCACAGCATATCATAACATTTTCCTATTTAAGCACATGATTGCATTTTAAGATTTTGTCAGCTTCTTGGCATTGCACTTTTTATTGTGTTATCCCAAAGCTACGCATTTTAAAATACTCGGACAGAAACATCTAATAAGAGTGGTATCGGTAGTGGTTTCAAAAAAAAAAAAAAAAAATGGAAAACAAAGGCAGATGCAATAGTGGCCCAGGTTACGCGAGCTCAATAACTTATCATGAGCGCTCCTTTGGGTTCATGTCAAAAGATTCAACCCCCGCAACTCTTGTTGTCAGGAGAACAATGGGCATTTCACAGCTTTACCAGGTTGGCGTTGAAAAAATGTTACCAGAATAGGATAAAACAAAGAAAGCAGGCCAAAGCCGAACGAGGGCAACATCTACCCGTCCCAGAGGGAGCAGCAGTGCTCCTATAACTCCCCTTAAAAGTTTGGTGGACTACAAAGGCACTCAAAACAAGGCCCGCTTGAGCTTCCAGTGCGTGTAAGACTCCAGATATTAGACGATCGAGTTGTTATCGGTTTTTACATGAACTCAAAAGTACTAATGTGAGGAAAAAAATAACATGTTTGGGGGGGTTTCGAGGCTTAATTAGTAAGGTCTGACCCTACAAATGATGCCATAATTCATTTCATGACTGTAAGGAATTGATGTGCGCTGCCTTTTTAAAAGTTTGCAGTCTGTGGGATTTAGTTTTAAATAGATTATTCAACAAGGACTAGTTAAATTTGTCAGAGAAAACAGCCCATGTGAAAAATAACTGTGTAGTTAATTGTGTAGTGTTTTTAAACCTTACTATAGTAAAGTATTTTAATTAACCTGTTTTGGAAACTCTATAGTGTTTTGAAAACTATAGTAATATAAGTTAATAACCCAATAGTGTGGTTTTCTGCAACTATAGAGTGTATTGTATTACAGTATAATATACAGTATTTACAGTTTGTTAGTTTGCTTTAGTCCTCTATACTTCGGTATGCTGGAACATTCATTATCAAAGTGTTGTACATAGTATAATATATAGAGTACTTTACTATAGTATGGTTCAAAAACACTAAAGTATTTACTTTAAATTACCATACTTTTTCATTTAGGTGTGCAGCTATTTACAATATTTATAATGACTTCCTTTTCAAATAAATGTGTTATTTTCTTTACATTTCAAATACATTTGAGTAAGTAATTTTAAACAATAATTGACAATATCGCTGTTCTTACTGTAATTTTTAGGAACATTTAAAAATCAATCTGCTGAAATACGTTCTGCTTGTTTTCATTTGTGTTGTGTTTAATAGTAAATCATTGGTATATTTTTAAGAACTATATACACAAAACTATATACACACTTCTTTTTCAAAGCTTTCCCAGAAGAACAAGTTTATGTGTGTATTCATGTGTGGTGAATGAGGAGAAAATTTTGTGTTAAGACGTACACATGTATAGGTACAAAGACAAAAAACCTTCAGAATTATTAGTGAATGAGACTCATTGTTTTTATTGTTATAGTTATCATTATTGTTTTCTCTTATAATTATTGTTATTTTACACTCATCATTATAGTCATCGCTATTATTATATTTATTGTTCCAGTTATTGTTATATTTATTATTATAATTATAATTATAGTTATCTTTATAGTCATTGTTATAGTTATTGTTATCATTGTGGTTATCGTCATAGGATCCTTATTATATTTCTCTTTACAGTCATCATTATAGCTATTGTTATAGTTATTATAATAGTCATTGTTGTTGTTGTCATTATAGCTATTGTTAAAGTATCATTATTATAATCATTGTTACAGTTATCATTATATTTATCATTATAGTTGTTTTTAGTTATCATTATTGTTATTCTTGTTGTTAAACTCATCGTTAAAGTTATCGTTATAGTATAATTATTATAATATTTATCGTTACAGTTATTGTTATATTTATTATTATAATTATTGTTATCATTATAACAGTGTTATAGTTTTTGTCATTATTATTATTATTATTATTTTTATTATATTATTACTATTATTATTATTATTGTTATAGTATTATTATTATATTTGTTGTTACAGTTATCATTTTATTTATCATTGTTATAGTGATTGTTATGATAGTTATTGTTATGGTATCATTAATATTATTATTATTATTATTATTATTATTATTATTATTGTTGATGAATTTGTTGTTACAGTTATCATCAGTCATTGTTGTAGTCATGTAATCATTATTATTATTATATTTATCGTTACAGTTATTGTTATATTTGTTATTATAACTATCATTACAGTCATCATTGTAGTATCATTATTATTATATTTATCATTACAGTTATTGTTATATTATTATAGTTATTGTTATAATTTTCATTATAGTTATCGTTAAAGTCGTTGTTATTTATATTTATCATTAGAATTATCGTTATAGTATCATTATAATTAAATTTATCTATAAAGTTATCTTTATATTTATCATAAGAGTTACTGTTATAGTTATCATTATAGTTATTGTTATCATTATATTTATCATTATAGTATCATTATTATATTCATCATTAGTTATTAACATATTTATCATTGTAGTTGTTTTTAGTTATAATCATTATAGTCATTGTTATAGTATCATCATTATTATATAGTTACAGTTTTTGTTTTATTTATTATTCTAATTATTGGTATAATTATCATTATGGTAATTGCTATAGTCATTGTTGTTATTATTATAGTTATCATTATAAAATCAATATTACATTTATCGTTAAAGTTATCATTATATATGCCATTATAGTTGTTTTTATAGTTATCGGTAGTCATCTTTTTCGTTATTTTTATAGTTATCATTAGTCATCATTAAAGCTATCCTTATTGTCATCGTTATAGTTATCATTAGTCATCTTTATAGTTATTGTTTTCGTTATACTTATCATTATAGTCATCATTAAAGTTATCATTATAGTCATCAGTATAGTTATTGTTATAGTCATCGCTATTATCTTTAGTTATTGTTATAGCTATCATTATAGTTATCACTATAGATATTGTTATCACTTTAGTTATCATTACAATTATATTTCATCACCTTGGAATCATAAGGTTCTATCTGCGCTCTGAATGGTTTTGAGATATTGAGCTTTAAATTTTTGCATTCCATAGCAAACATTATATGTGTAACAAAAAGTCTTAAAATGTAAACGACTTTAAAAAAAGCATCCCATAATGTAAATAAGTTGTCATTTAATAAGAATGTCAATAACTCAATTTTGACAAAAATGTCAGAAAGAGCCTTATAATTCTAAGGTAACGATTTATCTATAGATATTGTCATATATATCGTTATAGTAATCGCTGTAATTATCATTATAATATCACTTATTGTTATATAGTTATCATTATAGTCATCGCTATATTTATTGTTGCAGTTATCGTTTAGGTTATATTTATTGTTATTGTTATAGTTAATAGATAAAAATTATTGTTACATTTATCGTTATGGTTCTTATTATATAGTTAATCACTATAGTTATCACTATAGTTAAAGTCATGGTTATAGTCATAGTTATAGTTATCATTATAGTCATCACTATTAATATTGTTATTGTTATAGTTATATTTATTGTTACAGTTATCGTTATAGTCATTATCAGTATAGTAATCATTATGTGTATTGTTATTGTTATAGTAATAAAATTTACCGTTACAGTAATCGTCATGGTTCTTATTATATAGTTAATCACTATAGTTATCACTATTAAAGTCATGGTTATAGTTATCGTTATAGTTATCATTACAGTCATCACTATTGATATTGTTATAGTTATATTTATTGTTACAGTTATCGTTATAGTCATTATCAGTATAGTAATCATTATGTGTATTGTTATTGTTATAGTTATCAAATTTACCGTTACAGTTATCGTCATGGTTCTTATTATATAGTTAATCATTGTAATTATCACTATTAAAGTCATGGTTATAGTTATCGTTATAGTTATCATTACAGTCATCACTATTGATATCGTTATTGTTATATTTATTGTTACCGTTATCATTATAGTTATTATCATTATAGTAACCATTATATTTATTGTTATTGTTATAGTTAATAGATAAAATTTACCGTTACAGTTATCGTCATGGTTCTTATTATATAGTTAATCACTATAGTTATCACTATAGTTAAAGTCATGGTTATAGTCATAGTTATAGTTATCATTATAGTCATCACTATTGATATCGTTATTGTTATAGTTATATTTATTGTTACAGTTATCGTTATAGTTATTATCGTTATAGTAACCATTATATTTATTGTTATTGTTATAGTTAATAGATAAAATTTACCGTTACAGTTATCGTCATGGTTCTTATTATATAGTTAATCACTGTAATTATCACTATTAAAGTCATGGTTATAGTTATCGTTATAGTTATCATTACAGTCATCACTATTGATATCGTTATTGTTATATTTATTGTTACAGTTATCATTATAGTTATTATCATTATAGTAACCATTATATTTATTGTTATTGTTATAGTTAATAGATAAAATTTACCGTTACAGTAATCGTCATGGTTCTTATTATATAGTTAATCACTGTAATTATCACTATTAAAGTCATGGTTATAGTTATCGTTATAGTTATCATTACAGTCATCACTATTGATATCGTTATTGTTATATTTATTGTCACAGTTATCATTATAGTTATTATCATTATAGTAACCATTATATTTATTGTTATTGTTATAGTTAATAGATAAAATTTACCGTTACAGTAATCGTCATGGTTCTTATTATATAGTTAATCACTATAGTTATCACTATTAAAGTCATGGTTATAGTTATCGTTATAGTTATCATTACAGTCATCACTATTGATATCGTTATTGTTATATTTATTGTCACAGTTATCATTATAGTTATTATCATTATAGTAACCATTATATTTATTGTTATTGTTATAGTTAATAGATAAAATTTACCGTTACAGTAATCGTCATGGTTCTTATTATATAGTTAATCACTATAGTTATCACTATTAAAGTCATGGTTATAGTTATCGTTATAGTTATCATTACAGTCATCACTATTGATATCATTATTGTTATATTTATTGTTACAGTTATCATTATAGTTATTATCATTATAGTAACCATTATATTTATTGTTATTGTTATAATTAATAGATAACATTTATTGTTACAGTTATCGTCATGGTTCTTATTATATAGTTAATCACTGTAATTATCACTATTAAAGTCATGGTTATAGTTATCGTTATAGTTATCATTACAGTCATCACTATTGATATTGTTATTGTTATAGTTATATTTATTGTTACAGTTATCGTTATAGTTAATATCATTATAGTAATCATTATATTTATTGTGACTGGTGCAAACGGACCTTTAGATCATTTGAAACATGTGTTGTGCAGTTTCTCAGTCTGTCATTTGCACCGTTTGTGTCATCGGGTGTTGCTCTCCTCCGGCCATATCAGGCATAGAGAGGCAATCACCATGCAATGGCCATAAATTTATATATATATAAAAATTTACAATCCCAGCATGCATCCTGCCGGCCGGAGTGTTTATCTCCCCTGAGGTGTATGTGTGTGTATGTTTGCGATAGAAGAAGAAGTCGGTCAGTCAGTCATTCAGCCGTCTGCAACACTGAGCACAGGGATGAGGATTGTTGTCCTGTCAGGGTAAAAGTCATAAGCACTGATACCTGTGGGTGTGTGTGTGTGTGTGTGTGTGTGTGTGTGTGTGTGTGTGTGTGTGTGTGTGTGTGTGTGTGTGTGTGTGTGTGTGTGTGTGTGTGTATGCAATGCTTTAGGAGAGAAGCGGCCGATCATTGCGCTGTCAGACAGATGTGTTATTCAGAGACTCTGGGCTCATGGCTGCTAAACGCACTCATTCATGCAGAGACTCAGAGACTTGAGGAGACGAGCAATCACACAAACTCACGAGAAGAAAACCAGACGCTGGTATTCTGGAATACTGGAGATATGATTAGGGTTTGTTTATTTGTTTGTTTAAGAAAATTTTGGGTTTTAGTAAAAAAAAATATATATAGGATAAAGAAATTTTATTTGATTTTTCTGGTTTGTTTTATTTGTCCCTTTCACACAAATAGATATTTCTGGTAAATTACCGTAAATTTCCATGAAGAGATCATGTGTGAACAGAATCTTAAAAACACAGGAAAAATGTTTTCCAGAAAATTTCCAGAAATTAGATGTTTTAAAGTAAGAGGAGAACAGTTTGTACTTGCAATAGCACAAACTCAGCAGAAGCAAACTTACCCAGACCCTGATATTCTTAAATACTGTAGTAGACGGAGTTCGACTTGTTTGCTTTTAGGTAAAACAAATAGTATATAAAAATATTTTTTTATTTTAATAATTTTGTTTGTTCTGTTTTGTTGTAATTGGCACGTTCACTCAAATAGACCTTTCTGGTAAATTACTGGTAAATTTCCGTGAAGGGATTATCTTTGGGTAAATGTAAAATTATTTGTGTTTAATTTTTCTATTTTGTTCTTTTTTTTTGTTATAATTAAATTGTCTCTTTCACTCAAAGTGACCATTCTGGTAAATTACTGGTAAATTTCCATGAAGGGATCATGTGTAAACAGGCCTTGTAAAAATTCTGGAAATTGTTTTCCAACACATTTCCAGAAACTAGAACAAGGTGGTCAGCTTTTACTTGCAATAACACAAAGTCAGGAAAAGCAAACTAACCCAGACCCTGACATTCTGGAATACTGGAGACGGAGTTCGACTTGTTTGTTTGTTTGTTCAGGAAAAATTTGTTTTAGATAAAAGTGAAATTCTTTGCGTTTCTTTTTTATTTCAATCTGTTTTGTTTTATTTAGCAGTTTCACAGAAATAGACTTTCCTGTTAAATTACCGGTAAATTTCCATGAAGGGATCATGTGTAAACAGGCCCTTTTAAAAACACCGAAAATTGTTTCAGCAAATTTACAGAAATGAGAAGTTTTAAAAAAAGAAGTGGTCAGCTTTTCCTTGCTGGCATGCTGCTACGGTGTAAAAAAGAAGACTTAAGGAGATGAGCAATCACTCAATCTCAGGAGGAGAAAGTAACTCAGACACTGATATTCTGGAATACTGGAGATGGAGTTTGCCCTCTTTTTTTTTTTTTGTTCTGTTTTGTTATACTTTTATTTGGCACTTTGACTCAAATAGACCTTTCTAGTTAATTAACAGGCCCTTTTAAAAATTCTGGAAAATAGTTTTCCAGCACATTTGCAGAAATGAGAAGTTTTAAGGAAAGAGGAGGACAGTTTTTACTTGCAATAACACAAACCCGGCAGAAGAAAAGTAACACATGCACTAATATTCTGGAATTCTTTACCTTTCATTGATATTTAGTTCTGTTTTGTTTTATTTGGCCCTTTCACAAAAATAGATATTTCAGGTAAATTACTGGTAAATTTCCTTGAAGAGATCATGTGTGAACAGACCCTTTTAAAAACAGTGGAAATTTTGATCCAGATTATTTTCAGAAATGAGAAGTTTTAAAGTAAGGGGTGGTCAGTTTTTACTTGTCGAAATCCTGTTGCTGTGTGAACAAAAAAGGGCTTTTTTTAAACTAAATGAAACAAAACGAGAAGACAAAAAGTTGTTCTATAAGGTATCTATTTGTTTTATCAATTTATTTACCCTAAATAATTTACTTTTTGTTTACCCCATCAGAGTAAACAAGGGAAAAAACATAGTAGTCTTATTAAACAGTCAATTATGGAAATTAATTAAAGGGATATTTCCCAGTATTAGATTGTGTCTGGAAGGGCATCTGCTGTGTAAAACATATGCTGGAGTAGTTGGTGGTTCATTCCACTCTGGTGAAACCTTATAAATATGGAACTAAGCCGAAGGAAAACTAATGAACGAACGAACGAATGAATGGTATAGTTCACCCAAAATTGAAAAAAAAAATCTGTCATAATTTACTCTCTTTCTTCTGTCAAACACAAAAGATAATTTGAAGAAAGATGAAAACCTGTAACCATTGACATCCATAGTAGCAAAAAAAAATAAATAAATAAAATAAATAAATACTATGGAAGTCAATGGTTACCGGTTTCCAACATTCTTCAGTATAACTTTAGTGTTCAACGGAAGAAAGAAAGTCAGACTGTTTTGTATCCACTTGAGGGTGAGTAAATAAATAATGTGTAAATATATTTTTTTGTGTGAACTTTGCCATTAAGGAAGTCTGGCATTGTTCAAAATATTATACTTGTTTAAAGCTGTCTATTCTTTCTTCTGTCAAACACAAAAGAAGATATTTTGAAGAAAGATGAAAACCTGTAACCATTGACATCCACTGTGCCCATAGGCTCATAGAAAAAAAAATGGAAGTCTATGGTTACCGTTTTTTAACATTCTTCAAAATATTTTCTTTAGTTTTCAACAAAATAAAAAAACTCATAAAGGTTTAGAGCCACTTGTAACCTGTAATCCACACTCAAAAATAAATAAATAAATACATAAATGAATAAATTCCGCTGCTTGTTTAAACTACTTATTTAGGATGAGTTGAAACGACACAATTCTTGAAAAGTTACTGTATGTTCAATCCACTTGAATTTGAAAACACAATTAAGTTAACTTAATTAATCTGTGATGGGATAACATCAAGAAACCGTGTAGAACTCAGCATTTTTCTGTAACCATTGACACATGGAAAAAAAAGACAAATACTATGAAAGTCAGTGGTTTGAGGTGTACAACATTCTTCAAAATATCTTCTTTAGAGGTCATCGGAATAAAGAAACTTTATAAAGGTTTGGTGACACTTGAGGAAGAGTGAATAAATGCACTGAAAAAAATATTCAAAGATGATTCCTTGAATTTACTAAAAAAAAAATGTACGTTAAGTGGTTGTAAATAATTTATTTGGGCTGAATTTAAACAAACAAATTAAGTTGAACATTATTAAACTTAACTTGTTTGTTTAAATTTAACTCAAATAAATTGTTTGCAACAGTTCTGCATGCAACACTTTTTTTCAGTGTAGGGAATAGCCTAAATATTCATGTTTTTTAATAAAAAAGCACAAAAATTAATCATTGAAAAATATGTCACATTTTTGTTTTGGCACATATTCATTCATATCTGCAAACATGACAACAATTCAGAGGTTATATTTACTGAAATTACCTCATTTTTGACATCCAAACTAGGTTAAAAAAAACATAACTAATGAAAATATCATTTTTCCCAGTTGTTTGTGTTTGAAGGGCATCCGCTATATACGTAAAACCATATGCCAGAGCGGTTGGCGGTTCATTCCGCTGTGGCAACTCCTGATAAACGAGGGAATAAGCCGAAGGAAAATGAATGGATGAAAATATAAAGATTTATCATGCTTGCACACTCTGTCAATTGTTGAGAGAGAGAGAGAGTGAGAGAGGAAAAAAGCCAAAACAAGCATCACGGTTTGGCGGTTGTGTGAATGTGAGCTGATTCTGTCATCCGTAAACATGCAGTCATTCAGCCGCCCGTCAGCAAAAAACACTCATATTTTCCTCACAGACCGTCGTCACTTTTTTTCCTCCTTCTTCTTCTCCTCTCCAAAACTTTCAGCAGGAGGAAAGACACTTCTAATCAGGTTGGCCGGGAACAAAAAGTGTTTAATGTCCTAATGGAAAGACAGAGTTCCACTTTTGAAAAAGCCACACATTACTTGTAAAGTGACTCCTCGGTGTCGTTACCTGAGCGCCGGCGGTTTATTTTTACCTCGCTTTTTCCTCCCCTCCTCATTCTTTAGCCGCTTCGGGAGATGGCGTTAGTTTGGCTTCATCTCTGACAAAAGATAAATGAGCTCGGGGTCTGTGGTGATCCACTATGGCTGCCAGGGGGTTCCAAAATAGCAAACTATTTTTCATAACGGGCCAAGTGATATGGAGTAGGATGCAGCAGGCGGGCGAACATTTACCATCTCCGCGTAGTGTGTGTATATATAAAAATATAGATATAAATATATGCACAGAGATTCGATTCTTTTGCTCTCTGTTAAAGTTAACTTGAGAAGTTTAGCTCGGCTGTTGCTTGTGAGGAGGTGAGCGCTTGTCTGTCGTTTTATTTGGAGGAGAGATTGATTGTTAAGCGCTTTTAGGGAGGTTATGTTTTTAATATAGTCTTAATATTGTTATTGTTAATTAAATATTGCCTAATTGTGGTCAGAAATCCTCAGATATTATAACCCCCCTCTATCTTTCACGTTAATTTACAGGCATTATTAAAAAATATATTTTTGTTCAAATTTCAGTGTAATAATAAGAATTAATTTAATGTCTCGCATGCATTTTTTTTTTTACAAAATACAAAATTAAACCTACACAGCAAAATATGGGGACCCAAAACAACTCTATGGGTGTTAATTTCAACACTTTGAAAGTGTCTCATGGGGTCCACTCAAAACAGACTTAAATCAACACTTTCAAAAGGGTTGGCACATTGACACCGAAGTAAGGGTTAATTTTAACTCAGGGCAGAGTTAAAAAATGTAACTATATTTAACACCACCTGGTGTAATATATTGTTTTTATTCAACTCTCTTGAGTGTAAATATGGTAAAAAGGTCAAATAGACTGTAAATTACAAAATAAAAAAACATTTTATTTGAAAACATTCACCACTTCAACAATTCATTCAGTTTTTAAAATGCAACAATGTCAAATATGCTTTAAATGTTTTATTAGTACAGACAGTATCAACAAAATATGATGTCCAAACTTGATGTTTCATCAGAGCAATTTGAAAGTTCAATATATCGTCACTCATAGTTTTCTTCTGAACGCATAGTTTTCTTCTGAAATTACATTTTAAACAACTTGGCGTGCAAATCTTTCACTTCGGGTGTTTCCTTGGTCCTCCATATCAAACACAGCAGTTTAAATGAAGCTATAAATGCTGTAAACTTGTGTGAAAACAAACTGGAGCTAGGAAATCTCATCAAGCATGTGCTGTGAAAGATGTGCTTCCCAGCCACAGGATGACCTTTTTATCCATGACGATGTACAGTAGTAGCTGCTGATCGCTCGTCTGGTGGTTCCTGATGCACGGATATACTGTAGGGTGATGCTCATCTAAGAACTCTTCAAGACTCCAGCATGACTAAGAAAAATGTTTGAAAACAAATTGCAATCAAATTCTATGATATATTTAAAAGAACATTTAAAGTAAATAAAACATTCAAGAAATCTAAACTCACCTTTTGAAAATCTTCATGATGATCCACAACTTGACTCTCCCAGCTGGTTGAGGTGACAGGATATGGAAAAGTAGAAAAAACACATACATCACTGTTGGATCTCCAAAAACAATTAGGTTAACCACTATGACTAGAACTGGAAAAACAGGCAGCTGTCTGTCCAGAATCCTGAATTTAACACAACACTTGGAGCAAAATTTAGAGGAGCTTAAAATCTTTTATATCATTTAGTGATGCTGACTTCGCCAAAATATTGGCCACAGTGTAAAAAATATTCATAAACTTACAGTTTTCGGTAAGCGTGTGCGTGCATGTGTGTGTGTGTGCGTGTTTCTTTACCAGATTCAACTTGTTAGGCCCTTTCAGGTCCAGTATTGAGGCCACCTTTACTGGAGTCTAGCAGATGTTTCAGGTCCAAATATAATCTAAAATATTAGGATAAGCAGAAGAAGAAAAGTGCAAAGCAAAGAGCAAAACATTATTTAAGTAACAGTTCACCCACAATACAAAACTTATCACCTTCATGTCATTTGTTATTCTCTAATGCTCTAATACCCTCTCAGCTTATTGTAAAACAAATACAGAACTTTATCAAACATACCTTCATTATTATCACCACATATGACCAAGAAGGTGTGCTTGGTCATTTCACCAACTCTGGAAATACACCATCCGTCTCTAATCAGCCACCGTCACAGGGTCTTGTGTTATTGTACAGAGAACTGTGGCTGTTAAAAAACAACAACACATTAGAATCTAACACATATGCATAACCTTCAGATAAAAAAAAGAGAGATGAACATTACAAAGTATGCCTCACACTTTTTCAGATATCTTTTGATTCAGATGTTGATTATTGATAATAAATCTACAAATCAAACCTGTATCATCATTAGGCTGCTCAAATATGAATCAGTTGATTAATTTTACAGACAGGTGGCTGTTTACAACGCACTAATAAAACGGAAATGTTGTGTACAGTACATGCTAAGTTTAGCCTATAGTTTTAAGCACAATATTATGCGGGAGAAAAAGCTTGACTAAGATGTTCCTGACAACAGAAATAGCCTAACTTACTAACGTCAGACATCCCGAGTTGGGAAAAGTCATTTTCGGGGGATACAGAGTTGATTTGCGGGAGGTAGCGGGAGAGATGAGTACCTCAAGAGCAATGGGATGAGTTGCGCGCGACGTAACGTTACCTGAAGAGCGGTGGGGGTGACTTGCGCGCGACGTACCTGAAGAGCTGGGAGGGATGCGGTGGAGAGGGGCGTGCAAAGTGTTTAATGACCGGGCGGGAGACGCGCGATTTCCGGGAGATTATCATTCATTTGCGGGCATCTACTTGGGCATCTGGGAGTCTCTGTGCATTTGCGGGATAACGTTAACGTTAGTCCCGCAACTTCCGGGAGACTTCTGTAACGTTAAATGTCTGATAAAGTGCAAACGCGGTCATTTAAAGACATTAATGTTAACATTCCGACTTTAATGGTTGTCAACACTTAATATAATTCAAGCGTACGTTATTAGACGAGTCTAAATTATGGACTAACGGTATATGGACGGCCACGAATGAACCAGTTTAAAAGGGCCACGGTGTTTAAAATAACCAAATTAACGTACACGAATAACAAACAATCATTTGTTTCAGTCAGGAAGCCTTTTACAATTAAGCATATGTTCATTTACTCACCAGATATGTTTTAAAAACTCTCCAGAGCTTATGGAAACCGTCCTGTGTTGCCGTTAGCATCCGGGCAGAGTACTTAGGCTAACGTTAGGCGGCTCCGGGGATTCCCTCGCTAGTTTGCTTGGAATTAAAGGAGAAGTGTCGATTTTATTTTACAGATGGGTAACAACGCACAAAATGGCATTACGCGTGACAGAAATGTGTTGAACATGTACATTTGATGTTTTTATGCACTATGTATGCGTGAGCACATATAAAAACATTCTTGAAAAGAAGTCAATAGTAATGCAGTTAAACTAGATACACAAACGACCATGAATGAACCGCAGAAGTTTAAAATTGTCACTCCATTCTAAAGTTATTAACTTAACAATATGTTTACAACTGTATTTCCTTAAAGAAAGTCAGTAAAATACCAACATTTAGGTAGTTTGACTCACCAGTTGCTGTTCTAAACCTCAGATGGAAAATGGCGTCTGGAAAATTCTTCAGTGACTGGGGCTGCATGAATTCCCGGATGTTGGAAATAACACCACCAAGTGTTGAAAAGATAACTCCTTGATTTCGCACTGAATAAAATCAATTCTAACTCTTATTATATTCATTTATCAAAATCTAACTCTTTAACGTCAACACTTTACTCTCAAATGCTTCAACACCGAGAATTTAACTCTGATGAATTTGCTGTGTATATGTTTTTTATTAAGCAGAAGAAAAGTGAGTCAAGCCTTAATATGATAAGAATAATAAGAATGAAGGGCTTTTAGAGGGAGTTTATTGATTTATTTATTTTATAAATGTCTAGTCTTATTATCTTTTGAAATTTATTAGATCTTTTAAACTCGTATTAAATCTAGTCTTACTATGTGTTATTGTTAATCAAATGGTAGTCTAATTATGCCAGTATTTTTGTACAAAATAACTGTAAATGTGTTAATATAGTTAAGGATGAGGTTTATTATTAGCATTGATCGCAATTTTTTTATACTTGAAGCATGCTTATGTTCATGTTAACCCTATTAAACTTTCCCAAATACAAGTTATATACCATATATATATATATATATATATATATATATATATATATATATATATATATAGATAGATAGATAGATAGATAGATAGATAGATAGATAGATAGATAGATAGATATGTATATGTTATTTTTAAACTTTAATTTATTTAAACATAAAATTAAACTTAATATGTAATGTTTTAAGCAAAAGAAAAGCCAGTAAAGCCATAACATAAAGTTATTAATATAATGATGAAGTGGTTTTAGTGGGAGTTTACTATGTTTTATATATTTATCTTAATATTTTATCTTATTTTATCTTAATATTTGTTATTGGTAATCAAATGGCTTGTGGTCAGAATCCAAAGTTATCATAATTATGCCTGTATTTTTTGTACAGATTAATTGTTAAGGTGTTATTACAGTTAAAAATGAGGTAAAAAGGGTAAAATCCTTTACCCCCTTTTTTTTGTTTAATTTTCAGTTTATTACTAAGATTAATTTGACTTTTATATATCTGAAGCACGCATGTGTTATTTTTATATTTAATTTTATTTATTTTGTTAAATATTCTCCAATGTATATTATTTATTAAGCAAAACAAAAGCCAGCCAAGTTTAATATGGACAGACATAAGACTACTATTTGATGAGGGAATTATTTTATGTAAATTAAAAACCTGTTAAATTTCCCATATGCAAAACGGGTGTCTCATTATTAAATGGTGTTTTTTGCCAAATAATGGGTAATTATGGAGCAGGTGGGTGAACATTTACCATCTCAGTGTAAATAGGTATTCACAGATATTCAATTATTTTGCTCTGTTTTAAAGTTAACTTGAGGTTTAGCTTGTCTGTCGGTTGTGAAGAGGAGAAAGTTTGTCTGCTGTTTTATTTGGGATGAGAGATTGATTATTAAGAATACAAAGTGCTTTTAGAGGGAGTTTATTTAATGTTTTATTGCAAATCTAGTCATAATGGTTGTTATTGTTGATCAATGTATAGCCTATTGTGCTTAGGCATGGGCCTGTAAGATTCTGATAGTATGATTACCTTGATAAAAAATATCACGGTTTCACGGAGTTGAGGTTACTGCTCTAAAATACTTTCTTTTTAAATGTCTAAATAAAAAACAAAAACTTTTTCCCCTTTTGAACACAATATATTTTATTTTTTTAAACATTTTAAAATATTTTGGATTCAGGCTAAATAATTCAAGCGAATGATTGACTTCTGCTCTCTTCAGTAGTTCTTTCTGCTGGAGAAACTGTTGTCCAAAAAACAAACAAAAAATGTAAATAAAAAATATTGCAAATACCTTAGAAAGGGTATTACAGAAAATTTTGCCGGTTTTAAAACCTTGACTTTTTCAAACCGTGGTATACATTGAAAACAGTTATCACCACATGCTTAATTGTGGTCAGAACCCATAATTTGTGGTCATAATTATGCCTGTATTTTTACATAGTAATTGTTAAGGTGTTATTATGGTTAAGGATGGGGTAATAATTACTTTACCTTCTTTGTTTAATTTTCTGTTTATTATTAAGAATTTTATACATGGAATTTTATATATTTGAAGCATGCACATATTATTTTTATATTTTACTTTAATTTTATTTTTAAGTATTGTACAATATATGTTATTTATTGTGTTTAAATTTTAAATGTTAGGATTGTTGGGGAATCCCACACCATCTTGGGGAGAACATGCAAACTCCACACAGAAATGCCAACGGACCCAGCCGAGCTTCGAACCAGCAACCTTCTTGCTGTGAGGCGACAGCTCTACCCACTGTGCCACCGCATCGCCCCTACCCATGTAATAATTTTTATAATAAATCGTTTCAACAATCCATTTGTCATTTAAAATAATTGTGATCAGAAATAATAAACGGCTAGAGGAATGCACAAAATAATTGGCAGATTACATACATTACAGATTATTTAAATTACTGGCAGAGTATATAACTATAAAATAGTTCATTAATCATATTGGTCAATTTGATGAGTGTTTGAGAAAATTCAAAGCTCTAATTCTCATTTTTCTTTTCACGACACCCAAACAATTTATTCAGTGATATATGTTATATTATTTTCCTGTGTGTGTGTGTGTGTCTGTGTGTGAAAATGACCTACCCTGAATTGATTTTGTACTAAAATTGTACATTATTATAATAAATTACTGTTCAATTTACAACCGCAACATTGTAATGCAATTCCAGCAAACACAGGATCCGCACGAATCAAACGCCTGTTTCGGTTCTTTCCCTGCTGTGTGATGTAATTAATGTGGTGTTGTAGAACAGCTCAAATCCTTTGATAACCTCTGTTCTGCATCTCAGATCCGGCCATTAATCATCCTCGCAAACATGAGCGAAGAAGAGGGCAACGTTGAGAGTGGAAAAAAAGGCAAATGGAATAAAGCGAGAACTAGATGATGTTTTTTTTTTCATCCTCTACAAACTGTCCTGTGTCAACAAGAGCAGCGGTGGAAATTTGAAAGAAAGTTTCCATTTAAATGAGCGCCGGCGAGTGGCGTAGGCACTTTGAAGAGCTGAGAGCGAAGCGACAACAACAACAACAAAAAAAGAGCAGCGTCTTGGCCTGCGTTTCGGAGCCGGCTTTGACACCTGATGAGTGATCAAACGTTGCTTTTTCCTTACCCAACCATCCTGTGTTGTAGTCAGATAATTCAGCAGGCCATGTTACTAGAACGTCCCTAAAAAAAAAAAAATCTACATTTATGAACCCTCAGATCACAGCCTTGTGGGCCCTCAAAAGGACACTCTTGTGGCTTGGGATTGTTGTTTTCGTTTTGTGAAAACAAACGGTGAAGAGCTAACGGATGAGTTTGTAATGAAAGATTTAATGTAGTTATCTTGAACTGGCTGGAAACACAATGGCACCAGGTGACACGATGAAAATGAAATTGATTAAATATAGCAAGGCTTCCAACATCTGCTGAATGTTTTAGGTCAAACGTAGAAAGAACGATTTCAGTAGTGTATTTATTTAAAGAAAATTGCATTTTTATTTTATTTTTTTAATGTATATATACATATATATATATATATATATATATATATATATATATATATATATATATATATATATATATATACACACACACACACACACACACATATATATATATATATATATATATATATATATATTTTTTTTTTTTTTTTTTTGTCATCATATTTGATAATAATAAAATCTATATATAATTTAGATTTATAAGCATATCGGTTATTCCCATATACATACATCACTGAAATACAAGTGTGTATTATTTGAGCTAATAAATTTACTCTTTTGTATGAGGGATACACTCATTTGGAAATTTTGGGCCGATATCAAAAACCGATAAATTACCGATAAGTAAAAAAAAATAAAATAAATAAAACACTTCTTGATATGAGTTTTATAAAAGCCTGATTATACATTTTTAAGCCTTATAGCAATAACAAAAGGTAAAAATTACTAAGAACAGCTGATTTCATTTTCAAATGTTAACTGCTGAAAGCTGGAAGAACTGAAATATCTGCTGAATGTTGAAGGTCAAAAGTACGGAGGACAGTTTCAGTAGAATGTATTTATTTTAAAAAAAAATGCATTTTATGTATTTTTTTTTTTCAGGCTTAGAAAAATGTATAACAAGATTTATATTTATTGGCATATCGGTTATCGGTATTCAAAAATAAAGTTACCAGTATCAGCCAAAATTCCCATATATGTTTATATATATATATATATATATATATATATATATATATATATATATATATATAGATAGATATAGATATATATATATATATATATATATATATATATAAAATATATATAAAAATGTATTATTTGCTAATGCTTAAATGATTCATAGTCATGTGTAGTTCATAGATTCCTTTGTAGTTATTATAAAGTGCTACTCTTATTTCCATCACTTTACAACAGGGATCACCAAACTTGTTCCTGGAGGGCCGGTGTCCTGCAGATTTTAGCTCCAACCCTAATCAAACACACCTGAACAAGCTAATCAAGGTCTTACTAGGTATACTTTAAACACCCAGGCAGGTGTGTTGAGGCAAGTTGGAGCTAAACCCTGGAGGGACACCAGCCCTCCACGACCGAGACTGGTGACCCCTGGTTTAGAATCTCAGAGAAAGTTGTAATGTAATGTAAAGTTTTAATGCTTTAAATCCGAACATAATTTTTTGGCTCACTACTGCTTTTCGTCTACTATAAAGTAGGCATATGCAATTGTGCCTTTCTTAAATATCTTTAGTGCAATTAGCTCCTTTATATTTGCATCTACTGCAGCTATTTTTTAAAGACTCACTTTAATTGATCTACTTCAAATTCTGAATGGCTTCCCACTTGGCAAGCTACAGTTTCGTAGTAGCTTCTGGCTGAAAGAGATCTCAGATCAACAGAAGCAAGTATTTGGACCCACAAATGACCATTCAGCCTGGTTAATCTGTCACGCTGTGGCATCCTGATATTGTTTTACCACATGACAGATTAGAAGAACTGAGTTAATTTTCAGCCTGTTGTTGATTTAATTGCAGCCCTCGCTGCCGTGGGCTCATTGATTTACTGTTTGGAGCTGGTCTGAGATCAGCTGAAGTGCAGCGGTGAATGACAGCACTCCAGCGGTGCGGGGGAAACTGAGGTGAAGTCTGCCAGACCGGGCACACCTGGGCCTGCGGGCAGATGGTAAGGGCTCGGAGAGGTTACGCAAAACCGTGCCCAGCCATATGTCTTTCAACAGTACAGAAACTTCTGGAAGCCGCGAGAGCTCCATCACGGCTGTGACCCGAACCGAGCGTGTTCCAGCGTGATCCCAGACCAGGTGTTGGGCAAATTGTTTCCTTGCGCTTTCCTGATTGGAGAGCGGCTGGAGAACAAGAGGAGGGCCGCAGCGGCCATGTGGATGAGGCATTGACCTTTAGCTGAGAACAGGAGCGTCATGATGGTAAAGTTGACATTTTTATTTTGAGACCAGATTATCATTTCTGTAGTAGCTTTAAAGAGACAATGTTTTGCTTTAATGACCTGGTAAATGATATCTTGTATGACATGATGTGGGATTTCACTTTTTTTGTTATTTAAACGCTCCATGATGTTCCAAACTTGTATATATTTCATCAATGCAAAAGAATATATTTTGAAAAATGTTCAAGCCGCTCATTTTGATGCACTGTAATATGTATATAAATGCCCCCCACCCCCCCCCCCAAAAAAAAAACACCCCCCACCCCCCAAAGAACTAAGACTTTTATCCTAAATCCGTTTTTCCTTGTTAAGTTCACAGCTTTACTAGGAACTTTGTAAAAACTCACAACAGCTTGATGAAAGAGAGTGTTTTCTACAGGTGGTTTGTCAAGCCCACTCACTTGTGTGAGGCACACTCAGAATTGCATAATATTTTGAGGTCATCGTGTAGTATGATATATGTGGGATTTCACTTTTTTTTTGTTATTTAAACGCTTCACGGTGTTCCAAACTTGTATATATTTCATCAATGTAAAAGAGCATATTTTGAAAAATGTTCAAGCTGCTCATTTTCATGCACTGTAATATGGACATAAATGCCTTCAAGCTCCAGACAGATGAAAACAACAACATGAAAGTGTCTTAAAAGCGGCCTTAATAACTAGTTTTGAACAGGAGTGACAGCTTTTGGGGTTGTTTATACTGGGTAGTTATGGGAACTACCCACCCCCACTCCCCAAAAGACAACACTATCCCCCACCCCCCAAATAACTAAGACTTTTATCTTAAATCCGTTTTTCCTTGTTAAGCTCGCAGCTTCACTTGGAACTTTGTAAAAACCCACAACAGCTTGATGAAAGAGAGTGTTTTCTACAGGTGGTTTGTCAAGCCCACTCACTTGTGTGAGGCACACTCAGAATTGCATAATATTTTGAGGTCATCGTGTAGTATGATATGATGTGGGATTTCACTTTTTATTTAAACACTCCATGATGTTCCAACATTGTATATATTTCAAGAATGTAAAGGAAAATATTTAGAAAAATGTTCAAGCTGCTCATTTTGATGCACTGTAATATGGACATAAATGCCTTCAAGCTCCAAACAGATGAAAACAACAACATGAAAGTGTCTTAAAAGCGGCCTTAATAACTAGTTTTGAACACGAGTGACAGCTTTTGGGGTTGTTTATACTGGGTAGTTATGGGAACTACCCACCCCCACTCCCCAAAAGACAACACTATCCCGCCTCCCCTAAAGAACTAAGACTTTTATCTTAAATCCGTTTTTCCTTGTTAAGTTCGCAGCTTCACAAGGAGCTTTGTAAAAACTCACGACAGCTTGATGAAAGAGAGTGTTTTCTACAGGTGGTTTGTCAAGCCCACTCACTTGTGTGAGGCACACTCAGAATTGCATAATATTTTGAGGTCATCGTGTAGTATGATATGATGTGGGATTTCACTTTATATTTAAACACTCCACGATGTTACAACATTGTATATATTTCAAGAATGTAAAGGAAAATATTTAGAAAAATGCTCAAGCTGCTCATTTTGATGCACTGTAATATGGACATAAATGCCTTCAAGCTCCAAACAGATGAAAACAACAACATGAAAGTGTCTTAAAAGTGGCCATTTAATAACTAGTTTTGAACAGGAGTGACAGCTTTTGAGGGTGTTTAACCTGGTTAGTTATAGGAACTACCCACCCCCACTCCCCAAAAGACAACACTATCCCGCCTCCCCCAAAGAACAAAGAGTTTTATCTTAAATCCGTTTTTCCTTGTTTAGCTCGCAGCTTCACTAGGAACTTTTTAAAAACTCACTTACGACAGCTTGATGAAAGAGAGTGTTTTCTACAGGTGGTTTGTCAAGCCCACTCACTTGTGTGAGGCACACTCAGAATTGCATAATATTTTGAGGTCATCATGTAGTATGATATGATGTGGGATTTCACTTTTTTTTTGTTATTTAAATGCTCCACGAATTTCCAACCTTGTATATATTTCAAGAATGTAAAATAAAACATTTAGAAAAATATTCAAGCTGTTCATTTTGATGCACTGTAATATGGACATAAATGCCTTCAAGCTCCAAACAGATGAAAACAACAACATGAAAGTATCTTAAAAGTGGCCTTCAATAAGTAGTTTTGAACATGAGTGACAGCTTTTGGGGTGTTTATACTTGTAGTTATAAGACCCCCCCCCCCCCCCCCCAAGAGCATTTCTGTCCAGCTTTGGAACCAGAAATATAACGTCCTAGTCCACTGCCTAAAACCGAAGTGATCATATTTGCAGTCCCCATAGAGTTCCTGCTGAGAGCTTATAATTCATTATGCACTGAGCTTGCATTGTTGATAATGACTTATGATATGTACATCCTGAATCCATTCCGGTTCCAGTGGAAACTCTGACTTTGGTTTGTTAGCAAAGGAAAAAAAAGTCCAGGGGCTTTCTTTCTTAATGTTGGAGAATCTTGGAGTTCAAGGTAAGACGCTTCACTTGCCACTTAAAATGACATTTAAAAATGACGATTCAAATGTTATCCGACGTTCACCCATGTAAATGGCATTTTCCCCAAAAAAGCCCGGAAAGAATACAAGAACACTCTTCTGCCCATGTTTTGAACTTAGCTATATTTTTAGCTTCAGGATTTAGGCTTAAGCGATCCCTGAGCTCCTTAGACTTTCATTCTTGACTAATTTTCATGGTAGATTTCAATATTATGGTAATACCGAGTCTAGAAGAGAAAAAAGCTTAACCACATACAGCTGAAGTCAGAATTATTAGCCCCCCTGTATATTTTTATCTCCAATTTCTGTTTAACACACACACACACATATATATATATATATATATATATATATATATATATATATATATATATATATATATATATATATATATATATATAATAACTCATTTCTAATAACTGATTTCTTTAATATTTGCTATGAGAACATAATATTTCACTAGATATTTTTCAAGATACTAGTATTCAGCTTAAAGTGCAATTTAAAGGCTTAGGCACAACCCAAGCTCGTTCTGAATATGCACCCCTGTACACATTTCTGGAGAGCGCCAAATATGTCCCAGAAGCTACTTTTTTTCCAGTTTTTGTTTTTGCAAATTCACCAGCGGTCGCTGTGTACACTTTTTCAGATCTCAAATTTCTCTCGCGAGGGCTATTCCTGCCTGCTCTTTTTGCGTTAAA